>NW_007729521.1:0-17558 GCF_000696425.1 Galeopterus variegatus | reverse complement strand
TATATATATATATATATATATATATATATTATATACTTCATATATATATATATGAAGTCTCATATAAAAAACACATCTGTGTCAAGACACCAGACATCTAAATCTCACTTAACAAGACTATTTTCATTATCTTTCTGCCTCTGCTGTTTCCAATCATGCACTATTAGCTACAATTTTCACATGAGTCCTAAACTTTCTTTATGGAAAAATTCTTAAAAAATTAAGAGCATAAAATTCTTTGGTTTCAAAATTGAAAACCCTTTTGACCAACACCCTATGTATTAATAAGAAGTTATTTATTCAAAGTTTATTATTAAAATATTCCTACTAACATCAATCGAGTTAAATGTTCTCATCTACTCTTTTCTTCTTTTAAAAAATCAGGACACTGATTTTCCACTACTGGAAGGGTTATACATGTCAATTTTTTTTAAATGAGCCATTATTTATCATAAAGAATGTATACATTACAATATATGTATAAATGTATGTAATATATGTATAAAGACAAAAAATTGGTTAACTCACTTTTTATTCATTCACAATATGAAGACACTAAACTTCTTTTTGGAAAATTTGTGACAGATAATTTAGATTACAGTAAAATTTTTAGACAATAAAATAATATCTACAGTATAACTTTTAGTTATATGTAAGAACAAAGTTTGGAAGAATGTATATCAAAATGTTAAAAATGAATAAATAAATAAATGTTAACAATGAGTATAATATCACAGATGAATTTTACTTTTGTTATTATTTGTATATTTTGAAATAAATGCACAACTCTTTTGCAGTAAGAAAAATGCAACAAAGATAAATTTTAAATTTTAGGAAAAAGCTTGCTTATTGAATAACAGAATGGTTGCATTAATAACTGAGTCAGACAAAAATGCAATTCGTTCAACCAGGTGCCTTATCTTCTCCAGAATTGACTGATGTTTGGTTCACTTAAATTGATTAACAATTTGTTCCAGTATCATGTAGGCACTCTTGTAGAAGTACTTTTGAAAGAAATTCCATGCCCATTAAACACTGTTTGCTTTGGTTTTAAAAGTAATTTTTCAAAATTCATTTCTTGCTACAGGTGCTATCTCATGAATGTACCATTTGTCCAATGGGCATTCAAGTGGTTAATAGACTGAATCTCCCTAATTATAGAGGAAATCAGGATGTGTTGACAGCTCTGCAATTTTGGGGAAGTGACAACCCTGGGTGCCTGCTACATTCTGACATTCATGCTGCACTTGTTAGCATTAGAAATTCTTTGTAGGTGGCTCACAGAAGAAAAAAGTTGCATATATTTTGTCAGATTTGTCTTCTCAGCCTTCACATCTCGCCAGATTCAAAGCCCAAAGATTTAGCAACAAAATGATGCATTTTATTGCTACAAGGATCGTCTCCTCTTGGGCTTAGTATGGAGCTACCACAAGCACATCAGGCTGAGAAACAAGGGATCTGAATTTTGGCCTTGGTTCTGACTTATGACCCTATCAGTGTGACTTGCATGGGATTTGCTTTCTCTTTAGAGAATTAGACTAAATTTTCTCCAAGCTCCATTTAGGATCTAAATTTCTGTGATTTTATTTTTAATTCACTTCTGGATTTAGGAGGAAATCACTTTACTAGGCCTTTAGAAACATTTCCATTCCTTTTAAGACAATCACTTTGGTCAATTTGCAAGGCAAGTTTTCATGGGACATTTTCTCTCTTAATTCCCAAGTTGCATTTTAAACATCACCAGAATAGTTTCTCACACAAACAACTTTGGATATTTTTATAAATATTCATTTATAAACAATTTTTTATCATTTAATAGGTGTGGCTACATAGATTTATATATATGCATATATATAATCTATATCTATTTATCAATACATACATACATTCACACACTCTTACAAAAAACCTGTGTGAATCTACACTTATGTTTAACAACTTCTGTCTGTTGGATTGAAAACTGAAGTTTTTTTAGTAGTGATCAATTTTCTTGCTTCATTAATCAAACAGAAAAATTTAGAAAATTTGTTTCTATATGCTTTTCAGATTCCTAATTTAATGGAAATTTGAGTTATTAAGAACATTACAGTTAATTTAGCTAAAATAAAATCTGATGAGACATTTATGTAGAGCTTTTTCACATGGCACATACATAGTTCACTTACGATAAATAAAATAAAATTCTTGGAAATTTTTAAAAGTTTTGAAATATAATTTTATATTTAATGTTACATTTCAGGCTTTTTGCATCAATGATATATGTTTAACCCTAAAATAAGTATATTTGTTAATTTTCATAAAGCATTCAATCTTGATAAAAAGAGAGTTAACTCCTTTATTTTCTAAGAGATCTTGAACGTGTGACAAATGTTTGAATTCATTAAATCAGTAATCCAGAAAAAAACTAGAAATCATTTAGCACATCTATAAGCATCCAAGCAGAACTCACTTAGTGACTCCAGTTAAATGGTGGCTAAATAATTTTTTAAAAATCTTCTTTCACTCATAACTGTTTAACATGTCTAAAATATGAATATTTGAGAAACGTGATATAGTTACATATTTTAAAGATAAAGTTAGCCAAATTCAGGTTACTTTCATCTCATTACAATTGAATTTAATTGCCATAAAGATGTATTATGTCTTGCAATTCATGTATTTTTCAAATAAGAAAGTAATGTCACTTGTTTTTCCCTATAACGTACTTTACTAGCTTTTCCTTTTCTTGTCATGCTTCAGCTTGTGTTACTTGAGCTATCTATTTTACTCATTTCCTTTATTTCTACCTTTCATGCATAGCCAAACTTCTTTTATTCACTATAAATAAGAGGAACATCTGTTCTTAATTGTCAGAACACAGTCACAATGACAATGATACCACCAGCTACCACACTTGTTTAGAAAACTTTGTATTTCATAACATAATACAAGGTTACTACAAAAAGTTCATGGAAAGATTTGTATTATCTTTTAATTCTTTTTCTTTTTTCACAAACTTTTGAAATACCCTTGTACATACTTAAATTGTTTGTCAATCCCTTTATCTCAAATTGATTTTTTTTTCCAGATAGCAGCCTTTCTTTAGATGTGTAGTAGATTTCATCATTGGACAAATCTCCGCTAACCCCTCTGTTCTTGACCTTCACCTTGTGAATTTGCCTTGCTCTTTTTTTGTGGATGTACATAATACCCTGTCCCTAGACTCAACCATGTTATGGCCAATGAGATGTTAGCAGATCTGATGTGAGCAGAATGTTAAAAAAAGGTGTGTGTGATCCAGTTTGATCTGTCAGGTTCTTTTACCATCTCAATGAGAAGGGCATGCTCAGAATAGTCTTCTCATCTCAAAAGGGTGAGAGACACATAGAGAGGCCCCAGAACAGAATAATTCAGCAACCCACGGACAGCAGAACAAGCCTGGCTGACATCAGCCAACTTCTAGCTGATACCCAGACTTGTAAGAAATAAACACATATTGCGGTATGACACAGAGGCTTGTGATTGCTTATCGTGCATTAGTTTTGTGGTTATGGCAAACTGATGTGTGATTTTTTTTTTTTCAAAATTATCAGCCATGTCAATACTAGTTATAGTAAGAATGACTATCTCAAAGTTATTTTTTGATGAAAACTTAGTATTAATTGTGAAAACATCATTCATGGGAATAAATTTTGTGATGAACTTTTGATATTGTCCATAGTAATGTATTTTAGATTTGTGCTCTGCAATGTATTTCTGCCAAATTATTGTATCTTCTTCTTCTGTTTGTTTTCCGCTTTTACTGTTATTTTAAAAAAATATTTCAAGATGAGTTCATAATTTTAAAAACCTTGAGGGAGTTTTTTTATTATTAAAGTTTGAACTAAATCACTCTTACCTTCGTTAACAGATATTTGGAAGCAATTTTGAAAGCTTGAGTAGAATAAGGATATATATTTAATGAAGCCTTTCTCAGCATCCCAAGGCAAAATTACCCATCTGTGTTTCCATTTCACATTCTTCTAGTATAATGCTTAATATATAATGATAGAGAGATGACAAATAGATAGCTAGATATATTTTTTTTATATGCCTATGTCTTTCCTTCAAGGTGCAGATTGTGTCTTTCTCATTCTAAGAGACTAATAAAGGTGTCAATGGATGTTTAGTTTTGAAATTCATCATCAGATGAATTGAAAGTTAGTGTGAGGTGTCACAACAAAGTGAAAACCATACAGTTGTTTCTAGTTTGACTTACACTTTTAGAAGTATAAGAAAGTTTACTTTCCAATTTTTTCACATTTTGCATATGCACTTCTTTTCAAAACTTGAAGACTCTAAATTATAAGCAGGAAATGTTACGATTTTAAATTCCAAATGTCCTTTTTGCAGTTAATACTGATGATTTGATAACACTTTCAGGCTTTCTAATTTTATTCTAAAATATAGATTTAATGTGACTGCTAATGTTCTTTGGCATATAATGATTTCTATTTGAGAAATTTAATCAAAAAGTTTATATCAATGACAAATTATTTTTTTTTTAAAGAGCCTGCTTTCAGGCTTTCAATGTATTTGATGAAACAACCCGGAAGGAATGATTTCTATTTGAGAAATTTAATCAAAAAGTTTATATCAATGACAAATTATTTTTTTTTAAAAGAGCCTGCTTTCAGGCTTTCAATGTATTTGATGAAACAACCCGGAAGGTGGCTGTGTTTCTGGAAAGGACAAAAAATGCCAATAGTTATATTTTTCTTTAAAACTTTTAAAATCCCCTTAAGCTTTTAAAATAATATGTATATGTTTGTGTACACAAAATTAGTGTTTGGAAAGTCTGTACTGTTCACCCTTACGCCAATCTGGAAAATCATGGAAAATCGCATGTTGATATATATAATGCTTTTTATTTTTTTCACTGTCACAATAAAAAATAATATTTTTGACAGCAGAAATTTAGAAAATGTATCTTAGATTTTCATGTCTTCTTTCCATAAATGCATTGTAAAATAAAAATTTTGAATGAATAAATAAATGTTAAAAACTGAATTTATTGACTTTTTTGTATTCTCTTTTCCTTCCTCTCGGTGAATGGTGCTATTTGTTATTCACCCAGTTGCCAAAAACAGGTATTGGGAGCATTTTAAATTTTTCTACATGTTCATCAAGTGCTATTATTCTCTTCTTAAATATATCTTAAATTTATGCACTTCTTTCCCCCTCCCCTTTATTTAATCTGGGTCTGATATTTACTCTTCCTTGCATTATACAAGTCTCCTAAAATGTCCTTCCTCACTGCAATCCAAATAGTTTTTTTAAAATACAAACCTGTCCAGCACAGATTTCACCTCCTCACTGAGTTTTTAATGAACTCCTAAGGATAAGTTTGATGCACCTAGTGTCTCCAAAACACCCCATATGAGTTGCAGCTAATGTCATATTGTATTTTAGTCTTTATTTGCATATATATTACTTGCTGTAATAACAACAAAATTGTAAGAAAATTGGTTGGAGGTACAATGTCTCATTCACCATTTCATTTTCAGTACTCAACACAGTGCCTGGCAAATAATATATTCTCATTAAATATTTACTCAATGAGTCAAGCATTTTTTACCAAACTGAATGGAGTTCATTTGCTCCTGCAACCGAAAGCCACACACCAAAGCACCAGTCATTGCAACAGAGAAAAAGGTTTATTCACAAGGTGACTGTTTTAGTCCACTTTGTGCTGCTATAATAGAATACCTGAGACTGGGTAATTTATAAGGAAAAGAGGTTGATTTGGCTTACGATTCTGGGACAGCTGCATCTGGCATGGGCCTCAAGCTGCTTCTACTCATCACAGAAAAGCGGCAGGCAGCTGGCGAGTACAAGCAGATAACATGGCGAGAGAGGAAGCAAGAGAGAGAGAGAAGATGCCAGGGTCCTATAAACAACAAGCTCTTGTGGGAACTAATAGAGAGAGAGAACTCACTCATTACTCCTTCCTCCCCCAGGGAGAGCATTAATCCATTCATAAGGGATCCACCCCCATGACTCAATCAGTTTCCAACACTGCCACATTGGGGATCAAATTTCCACATGAGTTTTGGAGGGGACAACACATCCAAACTCCATCAGTGACCAATTGAGAAGATGGTATATTTATAGGGAAGTGGTTAGGGGTAGATATGCTAGTTTTTCATGTACATATCTGTACAAGCCCAAGCCATCTGCATGTCTCTGCAGATTCAGAATACGGCAAGATCTAGAGTTTTGTACATTCAGTCAGGCTCAGTAGAGAGGTCTGTGGGCTTAACCAGCCTTGCTCAGTTTGTGTTGGGCCAACCTGTCTCCAACAATCCTGAAAAATGCTCTTAGGCACACAACCCAGGAGTTCTGTGCCAGAGGAGTCATTTCAAAAAGGTAAGTAAGAAGAAATGGAATGAGAAGTTAAGTAATGGAATTTCATTGAAAGAATTAGCAATTTAAACAGGAAATATGTTTTAACTGAAAGCCACATTTTTGTATTGTTTTGGCTTGCCAATTTTTTAATCAAAAATTTAAAAGTCCTCAAAATAATATATGTATATGGCTAAAAAACAAACCACAACAAATAAAATCAATGAAGATTTTTTGAAGAAAATAATAGTTTCTGTCTCATCTGTCTTCTCCTTTGAGTCAGTTTTATACCTTTTCTATTTTAGTTATATCTATGGTTACCTACATTTTCTAAATGTTATAAGATTTTTAGTTATTTGTAAATTATGTACATTTTTTCGAGCATCCCTGCTATAACACATGAAAAACTAGCATATCCAAACAACCCACTACTTCATCCCCCACTTCATCCCTTGATATATTTATATCAGCACCCCCAGATCTTCTACTGGTAACCTCAGCCTTCAAGCAAAATGGTATTGTATATTCATTTTTTTAATCAGTCATACACAATATCACTTTTTTTCTATTTTTAAGGTGATAATAAAATATTCCCACATTTCCCTTTTTCTCTTTCTCTTTTAATATCCCACCTCTTTTTATTTGTAGTTATACTTTCATATTCTCAAGGTAGATAAAGTTTGTAGTTTGTTCTATAACCACAGTGTTTTTTTTTTCCCCCATCATTGGACAATAGAGTCATGTTCTGATGGGTTCTCTTTTTTACTCTGAAATAATTGCCAGCAGTATTTTCATTTTCTTCATGGGCATTGTGAGAAATGTCCTCACCCATCCAATGCCAAAGGATGGACACGGAGACATGAGGTCCATGAAGTGAGACTTTAATTGCAATCTGGCAAGATTGGGTGTCTGATGAACCAGGTATACCCAAAACAGTTACATGGAGCAATTTATTTCCTAGTGCACAAGTCTCTCCCCCAGTTCCTCATTGGCTGAGTACTGTGGGATGCACAATTTTCCCAAATGTCACCTAAGTTTTATTATTTCCTTATAAGGCTTGTATTGTCCCCTTCCCTCTGGCAGAAAGGGATGGGCTCAGGATAACCTGCCAACAAGGCCCCCCAGAAGTACTGAGGAGGACGAAGAACCAGGAAGTAAAAAGAACAAGTTGACCAGCCACCATCTTGAGAAGGCACCCTCGGGAAAGGGCACTTTCAGGAGTTATCACACCACCAGTCAGTCAAGCAACACTTGTTAAGCTATTCTTGAAAATGAATCACTTCGGCTATTTTCCCACAAGCATTCTACCATACTATGTGAATATTTGAATTGTTTCCCCTCTAGAAATTCCCTCTACAATCTCCTCCTGAAGCCTCTGTCATCTTCCTCTAATTTGGTATTACTGTTATAGAATTGCTGATCTTTGATCTTGGAAATAAGCAAAATTGCTGCCATTGATTAGATCTACACTTTCTTTGATATATCTTTCTCTTCAATTATTTTGATACAGTAAGTCTTTAAATAAGTTATAAGAAAATGTGCAGTGAAAATAGTATTTCTGAGTACTCAAAATTTCTTTATTCCTAAAATTTTTTTTCTTCACTCCTGTTTGAATAATATTTTAGGTGGATATAAAATTTTACATTAAAAATTATTTAGTCCTCAGAAATTAGGTCTTTTTTCTTTTTTCCCCACAGCTTTGTTAAGATATAATAGAAATAAAAACTGTATATATTTACAGTGTACAAGATGATCTTTTAATATACACAGACATCATAGAGTGGATGAATCAAGCCAATTAGCATATCTATTACCTCACATACTTATTTTTTTGTGTGGTGATAATATTTAGGACATATTCTCTTAGAAATTTTCTAGTATATAATACATTGTTGCTAATTATAATCACCATGCTGTACAACAAATCTCCAGAACTTATTTATCCTGTCTGACTGAAATGTGTACCTTTTGGCTGAAATCTCCCCATGGGTCTTGCTTCTTTTCATTCTACCATAGAATTTTGTTGATGAGCATTATGATGCTAGTGAGATTGTTGGTCTTTTGTAAGAAATTTGCATACTCACCTTCCTGTTTGACCTTTTCTTACACTCATACTCAAAGTTTTAGGATTTTATTCTAATCATGGAGTTCTAGACTGGCGCTAACTCTATGATAGTCACAAGACACTTGTTGTTACTCAGCACTTGAAATATGCCAGTGCAAATGAAGAAAAGATTTTAAAATTTTATTTCATTTCAGTTCATTTAAATTTATAACTGATACTCTATACAATTATTGGAACACTTTTTTAAATGTTTGAAACAATTTGGTCATGTAAATCTACTTTAGCTGTAACTTTATAAAATCTAAATATACATCAAGTACTTTTAATGAAAATTTAGCACCCAAATGAAATGTGCTACAAGTGTAAATATACAATGAATTCTAAACACTTAGTATAGAAAAATGGACTTCAAATATATTAATTTAATATTGATTAAATATTGAAATTATGATATTTTGAATATAATGGGTTGAAAAATAATAAAATTAATTTTACGTATTTTTACTTTTCAAAAGAGTCTACTGGAAAATTTAAAATTATTTGTGCATTTCACAATGTATTTTTATTTGGCAGAGATCATCTGGTATCTCAGAACAGAGTGCCCAAAATGAGGGGGTTTTTTAAATTATTTTTTTGTAATGTGTCATGTTCGTTCTTCATGAGCCCTTTTAATATGAAGATGCTTTTCTTCTAAAACTTAGGAAAAATCTTCTCTAATATTTGATGAATGTCTCTTTATTTCCATCCAACCAATCTCCTTTTTCTAAATTTGTTCTTTTCTGTAATTTCCTTTAAACACATATATGCCTCTTTAGTTCTTTTGTTCTCATATGTGTCATCTCTTGGTCTTTTTTAATTTTACATTTTAGAAGATATTCTTTTTTAAAATTTTTTTCAACTCTTATATTAAATATGTGACTTTAGTTTTTGTTCCCGGATTTTTTATTTTAATCTTTCAGTATTTAAATACTGTGTTTTTCAAATATACTCGAAAATATCAATAAGAATTTTTGATTTGTGTGCTTATCTCTTTGTTAAAGTTTTTTACTCTTTTTTATTTCAGTTTATGAGTTCGTGTTGATGATCCTAGTTTTTCCCTTTGATACTGCAGTCTCATGAGATATTGGGGGATCTTGAATGCCCATCCCTTTTTATTAATAAAGCTGGGCTCATTTGCTGAGTATGGAGGTGTACGGGCCAAAGGAAAACATCACTCCTCAAGTTTCATTAACAAACATCATGGACAAATTTAGATCAATAGGAAGAAAAGGCAAAACAAATTTTATTATTTAACATGCTGGAAGAAGGAAAAGCATCGGACAATCACAAGAGAGTAACGACCCAAATTCAGTGGGAGTGACAAAGGTCATATACCAGCGTTGATGAGAGGGATAAGGTGGAGGGGTCATAGAAGCCCCGGAACAATGGCCAGAGACCAGGTTTTCTGAAGTTCTGGTGGGAGGTGTTGTCACAGGTGAAAGAAGGAAGTCAGAGTTAAAGTTAAGTAGAGACATCTAGTATGCAACTGAAAATACTACAGGTAATTTCACAGCTGCCCTCAAAGAATCGATTGTAGCCAAAGAAGGAGCACCTCAGAAGAAGCCTGACTGTTTGCATATACAAATGTAAATTTATTTTCACAAGGAAACAGTCTTCTGGATAATCTTGTTTTCCCAGTCTTTATGAATTAGCCATCTTGACATATATGCAAAGAAATATATTTTGGGGCTGAAATGTTTTGCTTTCCCACAGAGGCATGACTTGTAGACGAGCAAGATGACTTTATGCAAAGTAATATGGACACTGATAAAACACTGATGAATATCTAAACTGCAGAACAGATTTGCACTCTATGACATTAACATCAATGCTAATTATTTCCTATAGCTTATACATTTTTTAAAAAAGTAAAATTCTCTAGATTGAGTAATTGATTACTGCTTAATAATAAAATGCCAATCTACCAGCCTGTAGTAGTGACAAAGGAAGAAAAGAATGCCCTCTTTTACAAACAGGATCTCAGTTAATTCAGTGTTTTATCTACCCTTCTGAATTGAACTTGCCATCTTTTGAGGTTCTTACCTTCCCCAGTTTTTGGAAGGTCAGAGACTTCCTGATTACAATTCATCACTTTGCTGATTTCATATTATTACTTTGTCTTCTCTGATTCACCAGGCTCTCTTCTCCACCTTATTTACATAATCTAAAACCTTTCATTTTTATTGATGTAAGTTTGCTTTCTTTTAAAAACTCTTTACTAAAATTGTATTATGATAGCATGAGAAAGGAGGTAAATTAGGGCTCAGCCCACAACCCTGAAGGAGATTATCTTTAGAAGGTAGATGATCTCTACTTTGTCATCTCTTTAAAAATTGAGTTTTCTCCAATGCACTTTAGTGAAGAGACATCTTTGTGTTTTTAGTAAAGACATCTGCAAATAATGAATATATTCCTCATTCTATCAAGCATTAGCATAACAATACAATACGTGGCACAAACTGCTGTAAATCACTTGCTAATATATTCTTTACGGTTAAGATATCTATTCATCTATAAGAAATTTTAAATTAGTATTTACAAAATTATTCATTAATTGTGACACTGAAAAGGTAGGTTTAAACTAGAGGACTTTACAACAATAGTAATAAGATTAGTTATAAGAAATAACAAAATTTCTATTCTTTGTAACTGAATGGGGCAACTTAAAAATAAAACCTGAAATCTGTTCAAATTAACTCCTTTAAAATATCAAAGAGTTGTGCACTGAAAATTTAATTATATCATATTTATATAGAGAACTTTATATTATGCAAAGTAAAGCATTCATTATTTAAGGAGAGTAGCAATAGTTATAAAATTTGGCTTTTCTGTCATACTAAAATTCTACCAAAGGAAATAAAAACTAATAACCTTCTAAATGAGTGAAGATTTTTTTCTATTAGATATAGATTAATCAAAGAAAAGTTAAATGAAATTTAAATGCATTCTATCATTGTTTGCTAAAACAATAAAATTACCTGATCATGCAGTCATTAGCAGTTTTGAGAAGTTTGCTCTGAATTAATTCTACTCTGTTGGGAGATAATTACAAAAGTTTCCAACTTTTTATGTATGCTGAGACAGAAAATTTTATTTTACAAAGCACACTATTGAAATTGGGCTATGGTCAGCATAAATTAATGGAAAACAGAGCCTATGTTCAATTATCAGGCCACTACTGAAATAAGTTATAAAAAATTTGTGTAAGATTTTTATATAATAAACGAGTATCATGTGTTGACTTAAAAAGAAACTGAGGCCAAATACCTATAGCAAGGACTTATTGAGCCAATATGACAATTGCAACCAGGAAATAAATAGGTCAGGTCACCCTGAGAAATGTGCTCTGAAGAGAGCCAGCAGACTTCAGCATTTTGTAATCACAAGAAGGTGGAAGGATCAAAGGAGAGAGGACAGCCCCACCTAATTACTTCATCAGATTTTCTATTGGTTGTACATGTATAAATTTGAGACTGTTACTAGGTTACATCCTACGTGCAGGGATCTAGGGTAGGGTTTACAAGAAGCATTCTAGGTTATTTATGGCTTTCTGGTGCCATCCTGTTTGCTTCTAAGTAAAAATGGTCTTATAACATTTTCCAGGATAGGTAGACATGACTACTTACTTATCCCAGACCTCTCAAGGCACTATATGTATTTGGCTGACCTAGTCAGAGTGGATTCTTTGTTTATCACATGCATTGGAAATCAGAGTTGTTTCACTTTAAAAATTTATTTTGGTTGATCTAATTAGTCCATTAATAAAGATGTTTTGGGCTAAAGACACTGTGGCTCCAAATTGTTTAGATATTTTTATTTAACAACAGTGTCAAGCTCTTTTACCTGCCTGTAATTCTGCCGACTGGGACAATTGTCCAGCTAGGCCTGGGGCTAGAGCTCACAGACCCCTCAAGCCCATTCACAGACTGGGTCACAAACCCTTCACACGCCAGGCTGGGTGTCCAGACACCTCACACCATAGGCTAGGTCACCAGACCCCTCACATGCAGGTCTATGAGCTAGGTAATCAGAAAAAAGGTCCTTGGAAGCTAAGGTTGGGCAGCATGGCTGCGAGGCTGAGGCACTAAACGCCAGCCAAAATGGTGGTGCCACACATGCGCACTAACTCTATCCACACAGAACTTGTGCCGCACCACCTCCCACCGGACCTAAGGTGAAGGGGCCTGACTTTATTATTCTATTTTCCCAACAAACAGTAATTTTTGTAATGTTCTTCTGTAAAGAAAAAAAAATTCTCAGCTGCTAGTTTGCATTTTTAATTTGTAGACATTTTTTACTGTCATGGAAAATAAAAACGTTTGCATAAAATTTGTATATTTTCATTTATGTGAGTTCTCTTTATTATAAAAAACTTCTAATACTTTTTATTATGGTGACTAGGGATGCAATTTTATAATACTCTTTCTTTTATTATTTGTTGATTTATACTTTAACCATAGCCTTGGAAGAGCGAGGTGATAGATCTCATAGAACATCAAATCGGAGTAGTAAATATTGCTATCTAACAGCCTATAACCTATGAACCTCTGTCCTTTTTAACAGAATCTAAATTTTGTTGGAGGTAGCAGGTATCTTGCTGAAATACTGTATTCTGTAACATCACTTGAAGAAATGGATGGTTCTGGACACAATATTGGCCAAGAAAATGTAAACAAATTTGTGCCTTTTAAAAGTTTCAGAAGAAGAGGACAGATTCAGTTGGCTGGTACTTTTTATCTTTCACATTTCTTTTTTCTCCCTTTCTAAAATATGGACATAATAACTGAAACTATAGATGCTGGAGGGGCCAAGGGAAAACTTCCTCTTCACCCCTAAAGATAAAAATCACTGATAAATTTAGATTAATATAGAGAAAAGGCATAACAAATTTTATTATGTTAATCTGCTAGGAGGGGCAATGCACAGGGAAATCACGAGAGAATAATTTCCCACTTTTCCAATGGGGGCTAAGCTTATAAAGGGAAGCACAAGGGCAAAGGCAAGGGCAAGAGAAAGAGAAAAAGAATGAAAGAGAAAGAAAAGAGAGAAAAAGAGGGAAGGTGGAGGTACAAACCCAAGAAAAATGTCCTGAGATCAAGTTTCTCCAGAGCTCCAGGGGAGGTTGGGTTACAGGTAAAAGAAGGAAGGAGAAGTTAGAAACTGCATTGTTATACAGATGAGAATACTTCAGATAATCTCCCAGCTTCCCTCAGAAAGAATAGATTAATGGCCAAAAGAGGGGCACCTCAGAGGAAACCTGCCTCTCTGTACATACAGGTGTAAATTTCTTTCCAGAAAACACAGCCTTAAAAGCCAATCCCCGGAGTAGCCATCTTGAAATATGTCTAAGAAGTATATTTTGAGCTAAATGTTTTTCTTCCCACAATGCCACCTTACAACTGACCACGAGGGTCCAGCTTGTTATGGAGTGCTCCATGACCATGTTCCGCCTCTGCTTGAAGCTCTCCTCCAGCGCCACGTGGGAGCCTGTGCCGGTCTCTGTCTTTTCCCACTATGTGAGGTGCATGCACAAGAGCAGGGAAGGCAAGAAAGATTCTGGCTGGGACTCAGGTCTGAGTGCTTGGCCCCAAGGACAACTTGGCCATCTTGCTCCTGCAGATCTTCCCGCTAAGCCCTGGCCTGCAGTGGCAGCGCTCCAGTTCCCGCCCCACTGCTCTCCCTGCTGCAGCAGGCCCTGGGACAGGAGCCGGCCTGAGTCTGCCAGGAGAATCCCTAGGTGCCGGGCATCACAGAGTACTTCCTGTAGGCCATCCCCACCCTGCTCAGTTCCCTGCACAGCAGGGCCCTGGTGATGTTTATGCACCACAGCCACTTCCTCTCCTGCCCACTGTACCGGCACTGTGTGCCCCAGGACACTGGCTTCTCCTTGCTCTTCCTCAAAGCATTCATGCAGATGCTGCAGTGGTTGGACAGCCCTGCCATGGAGGACAGCCCTTCCAGACCCAGCTCAAGCTGTTTGCCACCCAGTACTCAGGGAGGCACAGGATCAGGGAAGTGCCAAGTGGGCTCCTGCACCTGGCCCAGGCCCTGACCTTCCATCAGGACCTGGAGGTGGTTAGCTCTACTGTCTGGGCCATCATCACTACCCTCAAGTCTGGAGTAGTGCAGTGTAGAGCTGGGGCTCCTCAGCAAGGTTCTCCGGGGTCCAAAAGAGGTGAGGTCCTCTCACCTGGAGGAGCTGCTGACTTCTCTGCCACCATAGAAGCCATCTCCCCGTTTCCAGCCTTAAAGCCCATCATGGTGGTGAGCTCCCTATTGCAGCAGGAGGAGGAGCCCCCAGTCTTGGGAAGCATGACTGATGGTGGCAGCCTGGAGGTCGTGTGGCTGGGACCCTCATCCAGGCTCCTCGTGGACTGGGTGGAGATGCTGGACCCTGAGGTGGTCAACAGCTGCCCCAACCTGTAACAGAGGCTGCTCTTCTCCCAGAGGAAGGGCAAAGGCCACAGCAATGCCCGGGTACCATTATTCTGCCCCCAACTCCTGGCCCTTTTCACATACCAGTCCAGCTGATCCACACTGCACCAGTTCATCTGCATCCTGCTGGGCAAGAGCGAGAAACAGAGGCTTCACCCTTCTGCCTGCCTGGAATTCCCCTGGGCCTCTTTCTCCAAGTTCCTCAGATCTGGTGGGAGGGTACAAGCACACCTCACAGAAGCGGCAGGAGAAGCTGGTGCTCCAGATCCAGGCTCCAGAGCTCATTAACCTGGTGGAGCCAATCCTGAGCAAGGTGGAGACCAGCAGCCCCAATGTGGACACCACCACTGGCACACTTCTCCAGACCCGGGTGCCCCTGCTGCTCAGCTGCTGCCATGGAAACTATGAGAGCATCAGAAGGGTGGCAGAGTACCACAAAGGCTGCATCTGGCACTGGGGCAACAGCGTGCTGGGCAAATGCTGCCAAGACTTGCTCTTGTAGCTATACTTGCAGCTGCTGGAGCTCCTGGTGCTCATGGCTGAGGTCCTGCTGCACAGAAAAGGGGCCACAGACAGCCGCATCTGCAAGCTGGACTGTCTCATTCACTGCTTCATCACCCTCCTTGTGGACACCAACAACTCCCGGAAGTCCAAGAACCTAGTGGCAGATGCCAATATGGCCTGTTGGAAACTGGCTGTGGCCCACTCCATCCTGTTGCTCAGACATCTGTCCATGACTACTGCCCTCCTGCATGCCAGCACCCACCTCAACTACAGGAGTTCTGGCAGTAGAATCACCTGATGTTCTTTGTCTATGTGCTGGGTGTCCTGAAACTACTACAGCCGCAGATGTTCCAGAACGAGCACCAGGGGGCACTATGGGACTGCCTGCTCTCTGGCCGCCTGCACATGAAGTCACCTGGCTCCCTTCATCAGCAAGTTCCTGTAGTTCATCCACAAGCAACACCCCAGCAGTGCTCTCCTGCTTGCAGAGACACCAGAAACACGCTGACGGTATTCCACAACCTGTCCTTCGACAACAGAGACCTTGTGATGCTGAAGTCCTTTCTCAAGGGTCTCAGTCTTCCCCGCAGGGACAGCAGAGACAACCAAGGCCTGGATGAGGAGGGCTCCCCGTCCTTTGTCAGCATCTCCCTCTTCACACCCTGACCATGGTTGAGGTGGCCCTCTACATGAACAGGCTTTCCTGGGGCCAGATTGTCAAGGATCTGTTGGGGGTTCTGAGCAACATAGATGAGATGTCCCAATGACCTGAGATCCTGTCCCTCTTCTCTACCAACCAGCAGCAGCTGATAAGCTCAGCCAAGGAATCCTGCTGCGGCCCGGCCGTCAGCCTGGGCCTGCACTCCATCCAGAACAGCCCCAGCATTGCAGACGACTTCCTGCCTATGTTCAGTATTTCCTGGGCAGCTGGGACTTTGAGGTGTTTCAGACCACCCTCGGGAACTGTAAAGCTACCTGACTACACCAGTTATATGGCTACGCCAATTGTCTGGCTGAGACTATTGTCGGACTCCTGCTGACATAGCCAGTTATATTGTTAAAACAATTCATAACTAAACCCAAAACATTTCATTATTTTAGTTATACTAAATTTCCACCTGTATTGTCAGGGCTAGGGGCTCAGACCCTTCAAACCCATTGTACAGAGTGGGTTCCCAGACCCCTCACATGCAGGTCCACACTCTAGGTAATTGGGAAAGGTCCTGGGAGCCACTGGCTAGATGACAGGAGCTCAGTCCTCAGTTCTCAGCTTCCTCGGCATTGGGTTACAATAGCAGCAGCAACAGCAGCGGCCTCCTGGAGGGTTCCAGGGGCCCTAGCAGCAACAGCTTGCAGCAACAGCCTCCGGCAGCAGTACTATCCTCCTTCATGGCCCTTCTCATGAGGCATCCAGGGGGCAAGGGGCACTGTGGATCAGAGCAACTTATCCTTTACACTTAAGTTCATAACCCAGGACACCTGGGTGCACATGTGCAATTACAATAGCCAAGAAACACCTGGGCACACATGCATATTTACATCAAATGCTCAGCAAGATTCTGAACATCTGAGGGGCCCTGACCATTTTCCTTCACTTTCCCTATAGGAACCTACCCAAGTATACCCTGCTCTGCCAAGAGCACACAGCCCTGTTGCTGCACTTGGCCTTCCTGGTCGGCATGTATGGCCAGATGGACATTAATACCCAGATCTCTGAGGTCCTGAAGATTCTGCACATGGAGGCTATAGAGAAAATGAAATATAAATGGTCAGGGTCCCTTGCGGGTTTGGAGTCTTGCCAAGCATTTGATGTAAATATGCACATGTACCCAGGTGTTCCTTGGTTATTGTCTAATGTAATTGTGCATGTTCACCCAGGTTATTGGACTTAAGTATAAAGGATGAGTGGCTCTTATTCACAGGGAGGCCACCATTGCTGCCATGGAAGCTGAGGACTAAGCTTGTGTTGTTTGCCAGTGGCTCCCAGGATCTTTCCTAATTACCTAGTTTGGACCTGCATGTGAGGGGTCTATGACCCAGTCTGTACAATGATTTTGAAGGGTCTGTGAGAGCTAGCCCTAGCAATACAACCGGAAAACTTAATGTAACTAAAATAATGAAACATTTTGGCTTTAGTTATGAATTGCCTAGC
>NW_007729520.1:234775-235493 GCF_000696425.1 Galeopterus variegatus | reverse complement strand
TTTTTTTTTGTCCTTTTTGAGACCGGCCGCACCGCACTCAGCCAGTGAGCACTGTGAGCACTGTGAGCGCACCGGTCATCCCTATATAGGATCCGAACCCGCCGCGGGAGCACTGCTGCGCTCACAGTGCCTCACTCTCCCGAGTGCACCATGGGCTCGCCCGTGTTCAGAAAATTTTGATATGACTTAAACAATCTTATAGATGCCTTAGAACAGAAGTTACCAAATATCTAAGATTTAATGGTCAGCCCTTTTATCTTATTGGTATGTGAAAAAAATCTAAACCTAGATTGAATTTCAAAACTAATTTTCCAAAAAAAAANACTTTTGAAAGTAGATTAGTTAGTAGTTACAAACAGAGCCTTAATTGAAGATGATCATGTTTAATTAATGTGGCATACTTGCCAGCAAATATTAAGGAACAGAATGAAGAGTCATGGAGAGAGTCAAATTGGCAATTAACCAGGAAAACGGTTGAGGAAAAGATAAAAGTTTATTAATGTCATTAATTAGTACATAAATCCCATGATAAATGATGAGATTATAAAAAAAGAATGTTCAACTTCCAGCTTCTCTTTTTCTCTATTCATATATATATATACAGATAGATAGTATACATACAGATGTCACATACATGTGATATATAGATACTAAATCTATATATACATTGAAATAGAGATGATCGTGAAACACACTCCAATAGAAGACCAATTTTTAG
>NW_007729520.1:232261-234196 GCF_000696425.1 Galeopterus variegatus | reverse complement strand
TTAACAATGCCAAAAGGTTACCACATGGGGAAGAATAAACCCATTTTAAGCCTGGGGCAATAGGTACAGAAGGCTCTTGACCACAATAAATAATTCATACATGAGCACATAACACAGTCCTAAGTAGATTTGTGCATCATATTTCCCTGGGCATAGAGAAAAAGAATAGTCAAGAGTGCCTTTGATCTAACTTTCCTTAGAATGATTAAATATTAAAAGAACTATTTTACTTAAATTTGTTAAGATTAAACATAATGAATTAATGGAGGATATTTTAAAATTACTTTTACTTAATCTACACTATCATCCTCCAAAATCACTTCAAGTTATTAAATCCAATCTATTTATCTGTGGTTCACACTCGAAGTGGAATCTAACATGATTGTTATCCAATGAATGGTTTTTGACAGCATTAAGTAACAGAAATAGTAAAAATAAAAATAATATCTAATAATGTTTGGCAAATAAATAATAAATTTAGAGTAAATATTTATTCGTGAATCATTTAGTGCCAGCTGCAAATACAGAATTACATAGAAACAAAGAAAGAGCAGATAAAAGGATGACAAGGTACCAAAGCATTTTAAAATTAAGTCATATTAAATATGCAAAATTTGCTAAAATAATAAATTTTAAAAAATGTTGAAGGAACAATAAAAAAGACACTAAAATGAAATATTCCTACAATAAGAAACGCTCTACATGCTCCAACTATTAATATGATTGTGCCTAGCTTCCAGAAAGCAAATAAAATTAAATCTCATAGTATTTGATGTAACAACTGCCTTACATTTTTAAGTCTTTCAAATTATGTAATCAATCAAGTATCATTTATACAGACATTACTTTTGAAACTATCATTTTTCCCTTACAGATATCCAATGCTTTGAAGAAACGTTGACAATGATTTCAATGTGTTTAGATGGCATATCAAAAAATCTATTTCCAGAGACATTTTTACATACTTCTTAATAATTTTCTTTTAGATAATTATATGATTATCTAAAAATTAATGTAATAATGAGATTTGACTGTGAACACTTTTATGATTTGACTGTCTACTTTGTTTTGTGACTCTTACTGACTGAAAATAATGCAGTAGAAAATTATGTAATAAAGTATTGGGAATCTATGTTGCTTGAACTAAAAATTTATTGAAAAGATACCTCATTCACGATTTGGAAAAGGAGAATCAAAGGGTACTAAATAAGATTTGTCCTCTCCCTTTGGAAATAATCAGTAGGTGAGCTTTATCAGCAACGGGATGAGGAATATTCCTAATCTTCACATCATGTTTATTGATTATACCCAGATCTTATACTAGTCCTGAGATGTGTCTGCTCAGATATCCGACTGTTAGATTTGAATCCAACTTCTCTTATGATTAAAAATTTCCTCTTTTCATCCAGAGACCAAAATAAGGTTCCTAGAGTAGCTGAAAAGTTACAAAGATTTGTCACCCATCCCATGAGTTTAAAGATAAGATGAAGATGCTGAAAATTTAGCTGTAGACCAAGCTCTAGGCACACCTGTTTTGGAAGGTAGATGTTATCCCTTTAAAAATCAACCAGAAATTAAATAACCAATTGGTGTGCACAAGATTACCACTAAAAAGCAAACATAGCAAAGTTATCATTAGATTTGTTGAGGTTTAAATGTTGTAAAATTATATACACTGATTTTTCTTGTATTTCATTTTCTTCCTAGGGTACTTGTATGTACAAAATGCATAGCCTGCTATAGTCAGAAATCACTGACGGGCCTTATTCCATGTGTTAACACATAAAACATAAAAGACCCCTGGCTGAAGGAAAACCACAAGAACCATTTCTTCACAGAGTCACACAAAGTAGGAGTCATTCCTAAGGACTGTGTGTGCTGCGTTCTCTCTTGCTACATCACGGTAATCGTTCCCTTGGTTGTCCTCTTTTGGTA
>NW_007729520.1:229967-231468 GCF_000696425.1 Galeopterus variegatus | reverse complement strand
TGTGCTGCGTTCTCTCTTGCTACATCACGGTAATCGTTCCCTTGGTTGTCCTCTTTTGGTAGACTCAATAGTGTTCACATTTGAGACTCTTTCATCTTCAGTTGTTAGAAATCACCGAGCTTTTAACAATGAAACATGCTGAATATGAGCTCAAAATTTTTGTTGAGCCCTGTGTATTTTAAAGATTTGCTATTTGATTTAGGATCTGATCGCATTGTGTTGTCCTATGTCCTGTGTTAAAATCGGCCTATATCTTTATTTTCTGTTGCTTCCTTTCCTTCTGTATTGGTGAATTTTATGTCGTTCCCAATTAGAGAAAGTGGCAAGCGGGTGGAGGAATATGCTGAATAAGCGTGACAACTTGAACCAGCCCCAAACATTAACAATTAGAATGTGTCAACATACTAGGGTGGACAGATTTTAGCTTGAGTCACCACTCAAGAACTCTTTTCTTTCCTGTCTTTATTTCCCTAAGAATTGATTTGATTTTTCCATCTATAGCAAGTGCAGCATGTCAGGCCCACAGATGGTGACAGCTGGTATTTGGTCAGGGGATAGACGCATGAGGTGCAAAAGCAACATATTTTTAAAAATTGTCTCAGTTAACACACGATTTCTCAGTTGAAGTCCTCACCCCTACCTGAGCAAACTTATGCTTCATACATGTAATCTTACCATTGTCCTAAACAGCATTTCTATCTTTCGATATTGCACACATTTTTTTAAGGACAACTTAGCACTGATGTGGCCATGTTCAGAATTTTTTTTTTTTTTTTGTCCTTTTTGAGACTGGCCGCACCGCACTCAGCCAGTGAGCGCTGNAAAAAAAAACAAACAAAAAGCTTCGAACAGCTTTATCCTTAGAACTCTCCATCTCCAGAGCACAAGCTCTTTTCCTACTTTTACTACTACCTCCAAGATTGAGTTCTAATTCAAAATAAGAAACCCTTTCCATGACCACTTTAAGGTCAGCAATCCATGGCAGGTAGACTTTAATATATATTGTCACGGACAAACTTAAAATATACTGTCAACAGTTTTTCAAACCCATGAGAATAAAGATGAAAAAAATCAGAGAAATTCTGAATTCTCCTGGGTGTTTGTAATACCACTATACTGAATTTATAAAATTGAGTAGACCATTTAGATTTAGCGAAAATATGAACACAGAGAATGATTGGGGGAGAAGGGGAAGTCCTAGGAAGGATATGAAAGTACTTGGCTATCACAGGTCTGAGAATGGATTTTAAATAGCCCAAGAGATAGGATAAAACCTTTCCAAAGAGACTTCAGAAAATTTTCCCTTAAACATTGATTAGATCGTATAAACAGTGAAGGTAGTGGATAAATTACAGATTTCATAGATTACTTCAAAAATATTTTTAGAGGTTGTTAAAGTCAGAATTGCACTGGACAAAATCAGCCAAGCAAAGAGGTCTTTATTCGAGATTATTGCAATAAAGTAGAGGAATTAAACTCAAATGCACTAAGACAAAACAAC
>NW_007729520.1:220195-229383 GCF_000696425.1 Galeopterus variegatus | reverse complement strand
AGACTGGAAGACTGGGGAACTATCTCCTTTGATGCTTATGCTTCAAGGAGATAGTTCTCAGGTCCTTGAGAAACACATTCACTGGGTCTTAAAACTGGTGAGAGACTTCAGAGGATAGTTATATACATTTCAAAGAGGGCTGAGAAAAAAATTGTAACTACAAATTTTCTGAAATATATGCTAAAAAAAAAAAAAAACAGTTCTTGGGGACCTACAGTTAGGAAGAAACCTGTCTAAAGTTTAGTCAAGCTGAGGAGAACATTAAAACCATCTTAGTCAACATATTTTAGGTATAGACATAGTACAGGTGTTTCCACTGCACCTCTCACATCTTTTGGTAGATCAATTAAAACCTGAAATTTGGTCTGTAAAAAAACACATAGGTTGGCAAATGTTTCCCTTTACATAGTTCAACATTTAGATGAATGCTTAAAAGATTCATATGATTAATGGCTCTTAATTTACAAACAAAGCAATGTGATTGATGCATTCCAGTGGCAAAAATGAGAAAATACTTATACTGATACAAATGTTTTCAGATCTTATGAAAAAATAGGTTCCTTTAAAAACTTTTGACCCATACTTGCTACTGAGAAAAAGGAGAAAGATGCTACTGAGTTATGATCAAATGGCTCTGAAGGACTGTAGCCCCCAATTTGCATCAATTCTCTTCAACAAGTAGGAAGATCTGGCTCTAACTATAGAAAGTGAAAGAATCGAGCTTTAAATGGAAAAGATGCTGCTTTGTCAACGGTAAATCCTAGTATAATTTTTATATATCTACTTTGAAGTTCTAAGTCTACTTGAGTGATCTGGGATCTCTAATTTACCCCAGGCACTTTCACTCATCCAAACAGTACCTATTTCCCTTGGGCCTCTCATAGATCAAAATTGAATTTCTTCTCTAATCTATCCAAGTTAAAAGAAAAGCACCCTCTTTATAGATAAAACTGCTAAATCAAATACTCTCAAGACTGGCTGTTTATTGAAATGCCTAAGGACTCTGTGCTGCTCACCTACACATGAATTTTTCCTTCTCCTCATACTTAAGCCAACCTCATATTTGAGGTTTCTAAGAGACTGTTGACCTACAAAAGAAACTGAGGCCAATAATATATAGTAAGGATTTTATTTGATTTTATCCTTATATAAGAAACTGCAGTCCTAGAAGACACACAACCAAGTTGCCTTGGAATGTGCTTTGAAGGAGGTCAGCAGAACTCAAACTGAGGCCAATAATATATAGTAAGGATTTTATTTGATTTTATCCTTATATAAGAAACTGTAGTCCCAGAAGACACACAACCAAGTTGCCTTGGAATGTGCTTTGAAGGAGGTCAGCAGAACTCAGAGTTTTATAATCACACAAAGGGGGAGAATCAAAGGGGAGAGAAGAGGACAGCTCCCCTAATCATTACATCAGTTTTTCTATTGGTTGTGCATAATGTGTAGACTTGGGATTGTTACCAGTTTATGTACTACATGCAGAGATCTAGGGTAAGTGTTACAAGAAGCATTCTAGGTTATTTTACAACGTATAGTACCAGTATGTCTGCTTCTAAGTAAAATGGTCTTATGATACTGTTTTGCAGGATGTTGGACATGACTACTGATTCATCCCAGATTTTCCAAGTCATTACAATTTAGCTGACCTGGTCAGAGCATAATTTGTTTAATTATCAGGGCCAAGGCTTTATTGCTGTAGGGAGAATGCTGGAGGCTCAGATCATCAAAATTATTAATTCACCTAAGCTTATAGTCAAACTTTCCTGGTAGCCTTCAAATTCTGAAGCAAAAATAGGACCAAGAATCACTGTAGAAAGAGTTAAACAAATAGGGGTTCACTGTTCCCTGTGCCAACCTTTGTGATACTCCTGTGTCACATGTCAAAAAGCCAAACGTTGTGGATTTAGGCTTTTGCAGGATCTGAGAGATATAACCAAAATTGTGATCTCTCCCAATTTATGTGTAGGCTATGACAATAGTGTTAAATAAAAACTAAACTACCCCCCAGAGAAAACCTATCAAAACACATTAAGAAAATGCAGTAATTGTTATAAGAATGGAAAGACAGGTCTTCTATGGATATGAATTAACTTAAAAAATTAATTGTGTTTGATTTCTTTATTAGGCATACTACATTGATTACCTTTTCTCATTAATATGTTGAATAAAAATAAATAACAAGTGTGAATGGCATTATCAATATTCCAAACCTAGAATAATTAGAAAATATTACATTGTGATCTATTAATTCACCCTATTTATTGTCACAATATAATATGCTGCTTTATTTATTTGATAGTTTTATTTATTTTATTAGAGACCACAGTTTGAAAGAAATGTTGCACCTGCACTTGCATGATCCTGACAGTGAAAGTCTCCTTAATTTTTTTGTCCCATGTACCTCCTTTGCCTTCTCCTCCCCCTGGCTGTAGTAGATCAGAGCAAGAACACACATGAATCTACTAACAGGCCCTGAAGCCCATAGGGACAAACTGAAATATATGTTGGTCCTGGTTGTTTCTGGCCTTGATTTTTAGGCTATCTTTATCACAAAGCTAAACATACCTTGATCAAGAGTCAGAGAAGCTGAAGGAAGATCCCAGGGAAAGTGGCGTATTTGCAGGGCCAGCCATTGTGTCATGCTAAGAAGGTGAGCAAGCAAATAAGTGACAACATATGTGACCTGTGATGGCTGCTGATTTAATTATTTCTTTCAAATATAATTTGAGAATCTCTCTTATGACCCATTCTAACAGGAAATAATCAGGAAAGGGAATTCTGGGCAATGTAGTTCATCCTAGCCCAGTAGACATATTACAAAGGCACCCATGTATGTTTTATTGTTGTTTAATATATTAAAACTATATTTCTATATATTACAATTTAAATATAATATATATTAAAATACATTTCTATTGACAAAATATGTTAGTCTTATAATTATTTTAAAAATCTGACATTTTATAAAAATATAGATTTGGCAAAACTTAAGTAACTAGATATTATTTTCTGAAAGTAATATGAAAACATTCAAAGAGAAAATAAATTTGTGAATAAATACCAAAATTTGCCAATTGTTACATTCTTTTACGGAATAATCATGGTGAGGAAAACACAATATTTAAGAATTTAAGAAACATCACTGACTACATTTCAACTATTTTAATTTACATACAAGTACTATTTTGGCATTCTATTGTTTCCTCAAACATCATCAATATATCTTAAAACTGATATTTTCAAATTTTTAAAATTATTTTTGTCTATGAAAAGTACATTGTCAATTCCAAAGATTAATTAACAAAACAATGCCTTTGCTATATCATCTCTGTTACAATGAACTATTAAAATTATGTTGTTGTCTAGTTTACAACTAGTTCACACTAACTAGATAGGACTCGTTCCTTAGACAATGATCAATAAATTTCAGTAATTCAATAATAATAATGTTTACATAAGTTAATTGGTAGAAGCACAGTATAGATGTGTAAGTTTTAGATTTATTTATTTTCTGAGTTCACTTCCCTTCTCATAATAGCTTATGTTTAATTTTAATTATTTTTTTGTTTGTTTACAACTAAGCTAGAATCTACCTATTTCTTAAAAATTAAATATTTTGTGGCCCTAGCAATGTCAAGTAAATTTAGACTTTGCTATTAACACCGGTTATTATGTAGGCAATTACTAAGCATAAAATGATTTCATAATGTCATTATGAGTTTCTACAGTGATAAAGAGCTTGCACTGATGGACAAAAATAGTTGAATAAGCGATGGTATCTCTTTCATTATAAAATTTGTTATCATTATCTGCATAACTCTTTAGTCTCATATAGTGTTCCTAAATCTTCTCATATTGTATGCAAACTTAAAATGACTCTTGTAAAACTCCATAGGATCTGCATCTGGGTAATTTGTTCAGCTCCAGTAGTGCTGAATTGGCCCAATGACACCTAAATGCACTCCCTGGCATAGTTGTGAGACTGCTAACACATCAATTATACATGTCTCTGTTAAAATTTCCTGGAATTATATGTCCCAGGGAAATAATTTATAGGCCTGGAGGCTTTACTATAGGTGTCTGTTAAGTTCTATTTGGATTTTCCATAATCAGAATATGTTAATTAAAATGTATTCTCATTGTTTGGTGTTACCTATTCAGTTTCAGTCTTCAGCATATTCATTCCACAATTTTCTCCATTTTATTTCAACATTCCACTGATGATTTCCATATGAAGTTGAATGTGGTATTGTCAAGTAACATTTCTTCTCTGAAAGAAGAACACCGTAATAACTAATACATGTAGTAATTTGGCTGAAAAGAGTGCAGACACTATATCATTGGAGTGCAATGTACAATTTGTATTATTTTAATCATCCCTCCCCCCATGAATTTCCTGGGAGAAATTAATATGTGCTGGGCCATTATCTAAAATTGCAAATGTATGGTTTTCTGGGTTTCTAGAATGGACTAGTTATCTGAACTGGGGCAAAGCTGAAACTCAAAGTTAAATAGGGCTTTTCTATACCCAGGACAGATGGGAAATGGTCTTGATAAATAAACTTTCTGATAACCAAACTGCTTGCCCAGGTGAGCAAAATTTTTCCTGATAGAAGAGCTATTTGACTAAATGAGCAATTTATTTTTTTCTTATATTGGCTTACAGGATTTCCCCTGAATCAAACACAAAATTTATTTATTGGTTTCTAGCTTTAAGTTCCTGCACAAAAATATGTAAGGCAAAGTCATGAAAAGTCGAAAATGGTACAAGGGGTAGGTTCAGTTCTCCATTAAGAAAGTCTATTTTACTGCAAGTGATTTCAATTCTCAACATTACTCTCAGGAAAAATTCTCATTATATCATATGAACAAGCTATTTTTACAAAGACTTGTGGGAAAACTTTGTAAAAAATACGCCAAGTTTCTCTTGGGTTCTTAAATTCAGACAGGGAATGGATCACTGATCTTGCCTCAAATGAAAAATTCCTGTTTCATTGGCTCTCATCACAGTTAATAATTCCTGCTATGGATAATCGTCCTATGTGGAAATAACTCCCATTACCAACAAAGAGACTATTCTGTCCAGTACAGTAGCCACTAGCCTCATAGAGCTATTTAAAGTTAAATTTTAATTAGTTAAAATGTAAAAGCCAGTTCTTAAGTTATGTTAATCAAATTTCAAGTACTCTAGAACCACCTGTGGCTAGTCACTATCCTGTTGCAATCCAGAATTATAGAACATTTTCCCTATTAAAGAAAGTTCCATGGTACAGCATTGTTAAAGGTAATTATTCATATTCCAAGAGTTGGTTGACAATATATTCACCTTTTACAAAGTATAAATATCATTTCTGAGCTTTTAGAGCAATATTCTTATTTATGAATAGAATCAGTGCAGTGAAAATACCAAGTAGTGGAATTTTACATTGGTTTTTATCATTTTTCATGTGAATTGACAGGGTGTTTTATATTCTAATTTTGTATCAAATTTCTATTGGACTGTCAATTTTTCATTGTATCATTGTTTGATAAAAAGGTATTAGGAGCAATGGGAAATAGACACTTTTTCTCTTAAGAAACATCAACCCTTTTTCTCTTAAGGGTTTATCGAACATTCATTAGATATTTATGGGCACACTAAAAAATACCTTTGCGTCATTTCTGGGAAATGTTAAAATACATAAGAACAATCCGATCATATGCTATAAAACTTTAATATATATTAAAATTAAACATCTATGATTTTTATAGCCTTACTGTATTATGTGGTAGGAAAACAAAAGAAATTCATGAATGAGAACAAGACTTGCAAAGATTTGATTCTACTTGATTCATTTCATTCAGAACTGAGTGGGTTGAAAAATGTCCCCCCAAAACTCACTGAAGCTTGAATTATGTCTCCTAATTTTTACATATTAGAAACTTAGCCCCCACTGTGACTGTTAAGAAGGTAAATCCTATTCTGGTAATTGAAAGGTGGAGCCTTGAAGAGGTGATTGGATTGTAGGAGTATATAGTAGCGAATGGATTAAAAATGGTGGTCAAGGGTGTGGTTCTGAGGGCTTTAAAAGAAGAGACAGGAGGGTGGGCCCCATGGCTCACTCGGGAGAGTGCGGTGCTGGTAGCGCTGAGGCCGCAGGTTATAAGGATGGCTGGTGCGTTCACTGGCTGAGCGTGGTGCAGACGGCACTGTGCCGAGGGTTGCAATCCCCTTACCAGTCAAAAAAAAAAAAAGAGAGACAAGAGAGTCTGCCTCTCTCACTCTGCTTTCTCTGCTTCTACCACCTTGCAGTGTGAGACTCCTGGGTCACTGTCACCACCACCAGATGGGCTTTGGACTTCCCAGCCTCAGAAACTGTAAACAATATTTTTTTTTTCTCTATAAACCACTCAGTTGCAGGTATTTTTTTTATAAGCAACAAAAACATGACTAATACAAGAACACAATTTAGTTGGAACTGCAAGAGAACAATCAAATTACTTTATCCCTTGCTGTATGAAATTGTCCATTTGGTGATAATTAACTATAAAACTTGAGCATTTTGCACTTCCCATGTGATGTATATCCCATCTCAGATGTATTTGATGAAGATGGTAAAGGTGCTTTTTGGTCTGAGTTTGGGCAACACATTATTACAAGTTCCTTTTTTACAAAGAAATGCTTTGAAATAATAAACGACTAAAACTTACCTGTTAGACTTCAATGAGTCAAGTATCATAAATTAACAAAACAAATGCAATAAAATATAAATTCTCTCATATATATTGGTGTGTTTCCTTTTCCCAGTTCCTGACTGGTTCTTAAGGCTAATCTCACCTAGTTATTTTCTCACATTTTGAAAAACATCATAATCTCTGTCCCAATATTTAGTGCTAACTTGGTGATAGAGTTTAGATATGTTGTCTTTCCAAAACTCATGTGGAAAACTGATCCCCAGTGTGGCAGTGTTGGAATTTGTTGAGTGATGGGCAGATCCGTCATGAATGGATTAATGCTCACTCTGGTGGATGGAGGAGTAAGTTCTCACTCTATTCATTCCTCTCTCTCTCTTGCTTCCTTTTGCCATGTAACCTGCTTGTTCCTGTGGCTGCCTGCCATTTTCCACCATGACTAGAAGCAGCCTGAGGCCCACACCACATGCAGCTGTCCCAGAATCATAAGCCAAATAAACCTCTGTTCTTAATACATTACCCAGTCTCAGGTATTCTGTTATAGCAACACAGAAATGGACTAATACTCTTGGGTTTTTAATAACTGTAGAATTTTACTTTAATTGAAGAGTTTTAAATTTGTGGTCTTCTCAATAGAAGCGCCTGACCTCTGCTACCACTCTAAGTTGGTTAAATCAGTAATACCTCCTATGGCATTACATTGTGGTGCACCAAAATAGTAGGTCTTTCAAGATCATGCAGATGCATCTATCTTTTTCTTTGAAGGGAAGTCTTCAAGCCCCTATGAAAAAATCCCCAAACCCAGCAAACCGTTTCCTTTTATTTTTTTTTTTCTTTTTCATAAGGTAAGAGTACTAGAATATCTACTTTCTTTGCAAATGAAATGAGTTTATTATTACTACTATAAAACAGACACTCTATTAGGCACTTTGCTGTGTATCATGCCACCTTATAACTAGAACTCAATGAAGGAAATTGTCAAACTTTGGTTATAGGATTCTGACTCTCAGTAAGATTTATTTACTTTCTGAAGGTTTTATAGCTAATACATGGTAGAACCAGAATTCAAATCCTGTCTCAAGTCTCTTGATTTTAAGATAATTATTTTTAGTTCTAGGTGAAATATTCAAGTCCAGGAAATTTAATATCCCAAATGTTTTCAAATTAATCTACTTATCAAAATTATTATTACTTCCATAGTTAAGGATCTCCTTATCTAACCATCAAAATGGCCTCTTTACCTTAACTAGTCCTGCGTACTTAAAAATCTATTTTCTGTCATTAGTTTTGTGGTTTGAGAATTTCATGCAAATGTTCTTCCTTGTGCCTACCTTCTTCCATGCAGTATAATATTCTTGAAATTCTTCTGGGTTGCTGCATGCATCATGATTAATTTCATTTTACTGTTTAAAAATTCTGTTGCATAAATATACCATAATTCGTTTATCCAGTCTCCTGTCAATGGACATTTGAGTTGATTCCAATTTTTGGTTATTGTACATCATTGCTTTATACTATCAATGGCTGAAGATGGATAAGTTTGACTGCATAGGGGTGTGAGGAAGCATTTGGAGTCATGGAGTTATTTATTCCAGCGTTCTTGTGTACACTTAGGTACTTTTACTGTCTATAAATTATATCTCTATAAATTCCATGAAATATCTATTCTTCATATGGTGATCATGATGAGCTATGAATAACATTAAAATGACTATTCCACTACCTTTCTTCAAGCACTTCAATTACTTCCTGTATATTTTAGGAAAATTTCAAGCTTCTTAGAATTATACAGAAGCCTTCTCTGATTTCATTACCATTCCATTACCTACTTACTTTCTAACTATGGTACCGATCTTTCTATTTGATCTCCTTGAACTACCTTTATATTTAAAAAATAAAATAGTTCGTTTTCCTTCATATACTACAATAATTTATATGACCTTCCACATTTTCTGACATGATTTTCTGTTATTCTCTGTGCTATTTTTACTACACACATACACACACACACACACAGACATCCCATCACCACAACCGACACAACTGACAACTACACCGCTTTGCAAAATTGACTAATTATAATTCATTTTTCAGATTTGGATCATGTATCATCTTGAGCAATGGGGTTGGATGGCCCCAGTTTATAATCCCTGCTCCACTATTTACAAGCTTTGCAACCATGGAAAAGACACCAGGTCTCTCTAATCCTTATATCCCTCATTACAGAATAAGTATATTGAAAAGTAGAAAGAAATAATAATAATAATAATAGATTCACATGAGGATTCACATTGAAAATTAAGCATGGAAACTCATATATGTTGTTCATCTAAAAGTATGGCATATGACAAACATCTACTCATGTAAGCTATCAAAAATAATTCAGCAAGTTGAATGAATTATCTCTTCTTTTGCTGCTATATTTTCATCACTTTCTTAAAACTTATCCCATTGCATTGAAATTATCTCATAATTTTCTCACATAATTATATTTTTCTCCATTTTTTTTT
>NW_007729520.1:213454-219914 GCF_000696425.1 Galeopterus variegatus | reverse complement strand
TAATAATAATAATAATAATAGATTCACATGAGGATTCACATTGAAAATTAAGCATGGAAACTCATATATGTTGTTCATCTAAAAGTATGGCATATGACAAACATCTACTCATGTAAGCTATCAAAAATAATTCAGCAAGTTGAATGAATTATCTCTTCTTTTGCTGCTATATTTTCATCACTTTCTTAAAACTTATCCCATTGCATTGAAATTATCTCATAATTTTCTCACATAATTATATTTTTCTCCATTTTTTTTTTCCTTTTTGTCTTTTTTCATGTCTGGCAACGGATCGCAACCCTCAGTGTCGCGCCCATACCGGACCAGGACTGGCAACGGGATCGCAACCCTCGGTGTTGCGGCCGCACCTCGCTCAGCCAGTGAGTGGGAACCGGTCTGTATGTGGGATCTGAACGCTCGGCGGGAGCACCCCCGCGCTCCCAAGCGGCGCACTGTAGCAGTGCACCACCGGGCCGGCCCCATTTCTCCATTTTTTAAGCATCTAAAATATATATAATCTTTTATACACCAAATAGCTGTCACAGTGTTTGGTAAATTGTAACGTCTAAGAACAGTTGCTTGAATTCAATTAAAATGAAATAAGGATTACTTATTTTAAATGAAGCACCTTCCTTATAGTTAAAATAATTTGCATGAGTTTCTGACATCATTACACAATCATATGTGTGAAAATACTTTCTGTGTATGTCTAAACCCTCCTTTTCATGTCAATTTGTCATTATTTTATCATATCTTTGTGTCCTAAATAGATAGTTAACTCTTACTTCTCAAATAAATTTTTTTCTTGAACACATATTTAGAATTTGCTTTTCTGAAAACCTAATCTTATGTGAGAGAATTTCCTTTGAGGTCAATAAAATTCACGTTACTGTGAATTTTCCTTAGTTTGTTTTAGCTACTAGTAAAAAGTATTCTAATATACACTAAACAGAAAATCAAAAACATTTCTTCTCTTTCTAATAATAAAAGAAATGACTGGATTGGAATCTAATTAAAGTATATCATATATATCAACAGAAGTTGCTATAAGACTCATACAAAAGAATTGAAAAGAGTAAAGTATCTTGCCCCTCGTAGTCTTATATATTTCAAAGAGATAAAGAATCCAAAGCACTTCTTATGTTAATGAAGAGTTGTAATTTTTATATTATTTAGTAAACTGCATATACATAGGTATGATAATTAATGGAAATATTTACAAATAAAACACAGTAAAATGGATGCTTTTTAAAATATAGACTTCTAAACTTGTGTATGATCTTCAGGGAGGCAATTAAACTAATATAGAATTTTAATATACCTTCTTATAAACACCTTTATGCAGAATGGAGAAAAAGAAGTTCAGAAGTGTCAAGCATATATGATTCTATGCACAATAGTTGCAGTTGCTTAGTAAGTATTCATTAAATTGATGAATAAATACTTTCATGTTTTCTCTGGATGGTAATTCTGAAGATGCAAGTAATACATGATAATTGACCCATATGTTTAGAAGATATCATATAAAAACATGCTGAGGATAGGGCCTCAGCTATTTCTCTATTAAGTAATTACAATAATAATTTCTTCATCATGTTATTCTTGGATAACTGAGTAAATGTATTAAAACAATGCCTGAGACATGATAAGTACTCATTAATTTTTAGCTGCTGCCACACTTATTAGTATTACTAATACTACTGTTACTGGGGACAAAAGTCCCGTCAGGTTCGGTTCTTTTCTTAGGTTAATGAAGAATCAGAAACCCAAGTCAGCAGCAGTAGTAAAGCTTTACTGAGTATAGGAAGTACAGGAAGGAAGACACAATTCAAGAGAGAAGTGGGCCATTCCCTCCAACTGTGAATGGCACTTACATGCAAGTTCATAGCAGTTTTAGTCTACTAATTTTACATATGTATTTGCAAGCTTGATTGACGTTTGGGCCTATATAACTTTTTTCTAATGTGCATGTTCTTACTCATTCAATCTGTTACAGTGACATGTATTTATGGATTGTATACGTATAAGCATCTAATGAGCATTAGCATGTTCAAAAGTTACCTAAGGTCTTAGAATTTTCCCTTCTGCACGTCTCTCCATCTGGAAAGTCCCTGGTGAGCCCTGTGGTAAGATTGTGTGGTTTTTCTTCCATTATGTTGCCAGCAAAGGAGTGGGTCTGGGCTGAGTTATGGACAAAGTCAGTTTTTATCTCCCCAACACCTGCTCATGACTCACTAATTACCTAACACTACCACTATTATTATTAGGTTCTGCTTCTCCCTGTGCCTCAGTTTTGTCCTCTGCACTTGAGTATAACAATAACATGTTTATTTTATAGGATTATTGTGATGATTCATTGAGTTAATACATGTAAAGAAGTTTTAAGTATTTTGCATTGGAAAAAAAAGTGTTGGCTTTTATTATTTGCTTTTATTTTTTGTTTGTCTTGGCTAAGTCTTATATTCGTGACATCCTTGCTTTCTCTACTTATAAGGTAGAAGTTAAATTACACTATTATTAGGAATGTGCTCACATGTCAAATTACATACTTCCACATTAATTTAAGACTATTCAACAAAAAGTTTTACATATCAATAATCCATAAAATATAAGCAAAATGTGCACAGATGTATTTACCAACAGGTACTTTGTAGTATTTAAAAGAAAAATGAATAAACTCAAAGCTCATCCAAGAAAAGATTAGCAATATTAATTATGTTATATTAATAATAGAATACTAACTATTATTTTTGACCCTTAAAAATTTTGGTAAGTCTATATGTGCTAACTAAGAGAGATAGCCAAATTATACTCATATTACTAAGTTTTTTTTTTTTTCCAAAATCAGGTATGTGTGTGTATATATATATATATATATATATATCCCATTTTAAAAAAGGAAAAGAAAAAATAAATAATTATAGAGAATTATCAATTCTTGTACCTAAAAATTGAAGGATTTCATTTTTCCCGGGTGTTTGTGTGTGTGTGTGAGGGTACTTCAAAAAAATTATTGAAATACAGAATTAGAAGATAATACAAATCCTTCCATATCTTTCTGAAGTGCCCTCACATGTATTCATATACATACTCATATCAGTGCCAATTCCCAAATTCTCAAATTATAGTTAACTTCTGAAAAATATAATTATTAAAATTATAATAATTATGATTTAAATGAAGTTAAGTGCAGAAGAGTTGAGAAATAATTTTTGTTGTTCCTTGTACCTGAACATGACTATGTTTCTAGCAATTGCAATCACTTAAATACATTGATTTTTTGTTTGTTTACTCATATTCCTAATCCTTCAATTTTGTAGTATTTTATAGTATCTTCATTTTGGGTATAATAAATATGCTCACTAGAAAAAAGAAAAAGAACCGAAAAAATAAATTGCCTTGAATAATTTTTAAATATGTCAATAGCTCATCCATGTTAAATTCTAACTAAAAAAAAGTCATCTTTAGTGAATGGGTTTTCATTAATGAAGTATTAATATGTTATATTACTCTGGTTTGAATAAATTAAAATACAGAAGCATAATCAGTTCCATCTAAAGCAGGCAACTACATTTATTAATATAACCTACCATATTTGGTTTTAGGTTAAAATTTGTCAATGAGAGGAAATGTCACGTGATTTAGAAGTCACAACTGGAGGCAAAGCTATTATCCCTGGGAGCCTCTGTGGGGTCAGATCCGGTGCCTTTATAAGGTTTAGTGGCTTCAACTAATGAGACAACTTTCTGGTAGTGATAAGCTTTGCAGACATCCAAACAAACTCTTTGTATTGTTTCTTTATCTGAACATGACTATGTTTCTAATATTTGCAAAAACATATGCATTGATTTTTTTCTTGTTTAAAAAATGAAAGAGCGCCACAATAGATCTGAGTTAATTAAAATTTCAAGTGATATTTCTTCTATCTTTCCTTTCAAAAAATGAAGGAATCTGTCTGTATAAACTGGGGATGATTGAAGGAAACCCAAACGTGATTTAAGTTGAAAATTAAAAAAGGGGGATTCTCCTTAAACTGTCCAGATTCTGGTGCTCGTTTACCAATATTTTGGCCAGAATGAATGAATTTATTTGGAGTGTTTGCTATCCCACACAACTCTGCTAGAGGCTCATCCCAAGGGTTGGTGCTAGGAGAAAAAGTAAGGGAAAACACAAAACAAAACAAAAGCAAAAGCAAGCAAACAAAATAACCCAAGAAACTTAACTTTGGATCAGTTATTACTTCAAGTTTTCGGTCTCTTTCCTCATCTGCTGGCTTCTGCTTACTTTTCAGAGTTCACAGGGAGTTATTTAAATTTTTTCAAGTCTTTAGTTATCAGTAAGAGAAATAGGGTGTAGTGGGCTTATTCTATCTTGGCTGGAATTGTCAATAAATATTTGCTAATTCTGAATTTGGAGAATTCATTTGTGATAGATAAAATTGAGAAAAGTTGTCAAAGGAGACATGATAAGAACAAAAATCATACTATATAAAGGCAAAAAATAGATATTGGCAAATTTTTAATATAAATAGCAACAAGTAAAAATAAAAATTAACAAGTTGCTTTTTTTTTTAAGTTAGAACTTTTTGGTCTAAATGATGCAAGAATATACCAAATACTTAAAGCATTAACAGAATAATTTAGTGATTAAAAGGAGTCACTAGTTTTGAGCACAAAAACCTTGGCCATTTTACAAAAACAAATACAAATTTTAAATTTACTTTTTGTGATTTACAATAAAATTATTTATAAACTCTCAAGTGAATAAATTGTTAACATTAAATTAACTTGTTTAAAATATGACAACCTACTATTTCTTTTAAATCTATTATTTCAAAGCAAGATTAAACCTAGGCAAGTTGAGGTCATCGTACTCTACTAAACTTTTTTATTTACAATATGACATCAAATTTGTACTTTTCAATTATTTTTTATTGTTTCTTATCTTTGGTTTAATCTTCATGTGCTGGTATGTGTATGTGTTGTCTGTGTGTTTAGATGTACACAAATATATAGCTATGACTGTAACGTAAAATAAAAGTAAAATGTTTACTTTTGCTTTATTGCATATGTATATGTTATGATCAACTAAAGCAGTTGCTAACATGATTTTAAATGACAATACAATCACTTAGAAGACATACAATATTTTTAAAACTAAAATAAAGTCATTATAATTTGCAGAAAAATAGTCTATCAAAAATAATATCTAGATGTTTTGAATATAAATAAAACTGTAGTCATGTTTTGAATATAAATAAAACTGTAGTCATATATCAAAAGTTGCTAAAATTCTTTAATTCATATTAAAATCTTCTAAGTGTCTATTTTTTCTTTTTTCCTTGGAAGAAAGATCAATAACAATTTCCTTATTAAGATGTTTCTTCTGAGGGACAGTTTCAGTAAAAGAAAAAGATGCAAAAAATTACCTTTAATATATATTTTTAAGAAAATACATACTATGTGCATTAGGTATTCCTAGAATATGCATATAATAATAGAAAAATATTTTCATGTGCAGTTAACCTTCAAAATTTCTCAATAGAAAGCACAATAATAAAACAGAAAATCACACAAAAAAAGTAAGAGGGACCTGGAACTGACTCCAGACATATAAAATTACCATTGAGAAAAGGTAATTATGTTTCCTCTGCAACAAGTTAGAGGGAAGACTTACTTTGATATGTGCATAATGAGAGAAAGAGATTACAGATTGTTTAAACAATAACTTGTGCCCTTGAACACTTTATCTGCTACAATTGGGTAATCAAAAGTTCCCCAAATAGCCATTTCATTTTCTGATTTTCCTTTGTAGAATTATGCCTGTCAGAAAAATATGCACATGAGAACTACAACAGAGGTCAGACGAAACTAAATAAAACTGTTCTCAAGGGCATAAATGATAAAACTTTAGAAAGTCTCTGAATGACTTTGAAAAGTTGATCCATGGCAAAATCTGCACAGTGAATACTGATCTAAAGAGACCTTCCAAACCGATCAGTTTTTTGGGCTGGTCCAAGGACGAACTATCAAGCCTCTGTTGATCCTCTTCCTGTATGTATTTTCTTTTAAACACATAGCAGACAATGATTGGGATAGACAGACAGGTGGCAGTGTTGTTAGAAATAAGGCAGGTTTCCTTGTCTGATAAGAGTTCTCAAATATGATCATTTAATCAAATGATTCTTCAAAAAAGTCTATTTCCTAAGAGGTAAAATAAGCTAAGCATTTGGGAATTCTGTATTGCAAGTTGGGCACAATGTGTGACTTCCACTTTGTTTCACTTTCACCATCTGAGAGAAGAGCTAATCTCAACAGAATTCTTAGCAAGTCCTTTTGCACTGATTGCAATGAGAATATGTTGAATGGATTTCAGTGGAACCTCCAGAGATTGTCATGTATTGACTCTCCGAAACTCCACCAGGAAAAAAAAAAAAAAAATGTAGCAAACAAAGTAGTTT
>NW_007729520.1:203738-213383 GCF_000696425.1 Galeopterus variegatus | reverse complement strand
GAGATCTGCTGGCTCCAGACAGTAAAAAAGTAATTAGAAAGAAAAAGAAAAAGAAAAAAATCATGTTGAAAGAACCCAGGAGCCAACCAAAAAGATTTTCTAATGACCAAAGCTTGAACAATTTGAGCAAAAAAAGAAAAAAAAAATCAGTATTTTTCATGACACAAAGGATATTTAAAAGAAAAAAAAAATGCTATGATAAGAATTGGAACAGGAGAAATGAATACCTTCCTAGTATAATATGGAAGGGGAAGTAGGTCAAAAGCCATCTCCGGCAGGCATTTTTGTTTCTTTTTTGTTTTTGTAGTGCAGAGTATTTAAGTAGTTGGCTATTTGAAAATTCCTCTCTAAGAGTATCCATGGTTACACACACCTTGGAAAGTCTGTGTAAATACAGGGTTTGCTCCTTTCCTGGTTTGAAGACTACTAGTATAAAATACGGGCTTTCTGGTTTACATTTCTATAATAAATTCCAATAAGAAGAGCAACAATTGACAAACCTCACATTTAGTCAATCAACACATTTTTATTGAATGTCTACTATACGCCAGGAACTCTCAGAAATCCCTTTTTTCACAAAACTTTCATTATAATGCAAGCATTCATCTAGCACTTAAACATATGCAAGGCACATTTGGAAATATTGTATATGTAATAACTCATTTAATTCTAACAACTTTGTGAGATTGTTTACTTTAATACTTGTTTTTTATCAACTAGTAAATCATAATTTTTTTAAAAAAGAAAAAACACCAGTGTCAAATGATTTTCATTTGAGTATTTAAGTTAAATGTAGGACTCTTATTTTCAAGTATGGTCCTGAAATATATGGGTGGCCTTTATAAACAGTCAAGAAGCTATTAATTTTACAAAAGTTAGATAATCAAAGTGTTAATTTGTTAGAGACTGTTAAATAAATGCACCAGTATTTGATTATTAGCATTATTAACATTATTTGATTTCACTAAAAGAAGGTAAATAAAAATCAGCTCTAAAGATTACTAAATTTCCATAGAAACTAGAAATATATTTATAGAAAACTTGATACTTTATAAATATCAAATTGTACAATTATCTGCAGTTGTGCCAGTTCTGTCAAACTTTGCCAAAATTATAACTGTTTCCAAAACAAATGATTTTATGATGGAAATGTCAGAGTAAAAAATGCAATGTCACTTTCTACCTCTAATTTTCTTTGACTAAATAAAATACATAAATTTAATTCACTTGAGACTTAAAAAATAGATTGCATAATAAAAGATAATATAATATAATTAATGCTTTGCTACTATACTCAAAATATTAATTTTGATCATATTCCTTCATATTTTAAAGACAAATTTATAATGTTATTTTCCATCAGTTTGAACCTTGAGAAAAATCACAGAAGCAAGCTTAGTGAAAGATATAATTTTTACTAAACAGTTTATGAATCACAATTTTATTTCTTGATAACATGAAAGATGGAAAGATCTTATAAATTAAATGCAACTGGAGTGTTTCTACTTTTGCATTAGTTAAACCTGGAAGAGAGGTTTTCTTTCAAACTTGCTTGCTGCTTCCTTTTTCTCTCATTCGTCAGATCTATACTTTATGTTACTCAGTGCTGTAAAGAAAAAAAAATGTACTTCATCAGTCAAGAAATATTTCATTAGTTAAACCTGGAAGAGAGGTTTTCTTTCAAACTTGCTTGTTCCTTTTTCTCTCATTCGTCAGATCTATGCTTTATGTTACTCAGTGCTGTAAAGAAAAAAAAATGTACTTCATCAGTCAAGAAATATTTCAACTGTTCAATGAGGATAATTGCAATGTTTTTATAAACCAATTATTAGCAAAAATATGTGAGTGGGGCATTATTTGATATTAATCATATTTTGTCTTTTGTAACACCTGTTATATTACGTCATTCATTTATGCTCCTTTTCTTATACCCAAATTAGAAATAACAACCAGAAATTAGCGGTGTATATGTGTCTAATAAAATTACTTTGTATGATGTGCTCAGGTTAATCTATTTCAAATTATTTAGCAATTATGCGGCTACTCTTATTTAATATACAACTATTTTACCAGGTATCTTTCTATGCGACCTTATCTCTGAGTTATTTTTAAAACTACCCATGTCTTTTTCATTTGTGTATGCATGTTTATATCAGTTCCAACCTTTCTTGATAGCAATTTGGCAGCAAAAGTCCAGGTTATCAGCCTTTCAGAACTGATGAAAGTGGTTTCCTTAGCAACTGAAGCACTGTAGAATCTCTCAGAACACCTGTTCTTCCTACTCATAATTTCTGCAGCTGAGATGTATGCACTTGAAAACTGCCTTTTTATTTGGATTTCTGCTTTTAAATGTGCAGGTAGTTTAGAACAGTGGCAGGAGAGTTTGCTGAGCTAGACTACTCACATAATCCAAAAGATTAAAGCTTCTGCAAGCTTTAGACTTATTATCGTGGCTAGCAATTAGTATTTCATCTTTCTCATCCCTGCACTATTCCTCATGTATTTCCCAGTGTCCTTAGCAGCCAGTGAGAATGGTAAGATTTGGAAATTCAGCTAGGGTAGTGGATATTCTGTGAGCACAAATGACAAAATGTGGCTCTATTGTCACCCTCGGGCTTTTTATTCAGCCAACATTCATAATTCATTGGGCCCGGTAATATAAAAGGGCAATGTGCCTGACTGCTTGAGAAAATTACTGTCATATTTTAGCTTATAAATTTTTAAAATTATTCATTTTCTTGATTGTGTAAGGTCATTCTTCTCTTTTTCTTGAGAATTTAACTGAACTTATTCAGATACACTGTCTGTATCACAGCCCATAAAAGCAGTTTTAAAGATTGCTCAGTTATTTTTTCTTTCTTAGAACAAGTTAAAAAAACTAAACTTATGTAGCATTTGAATGTTCCATTTTAACAATTCCATGAATAGTTTCCTCTAATTTAAGTATCCTAGTATACAATACTTCCTATGTAGTGAAACATGTCAAAAAATTTTAAAAAGCTGATGCAGATAGGGGATTAAAGTTAATTTCCACATGTTGATCAACCATCTGATCACATCTCAACATTTTCTTTATAGACAAACATATGCTACTTTTTGACTTAATTTTCTATTTTTTGTTGATCACAATCTGACTTTCTAAATTAATTAAATCACATCCTCAAAAACTAACCTCTACTAATTAATTAAAAATTGTGGCTAAATTGTTTTGCATGTTCACCCAGTATAAGATATAGATCAAATAAGAGGAAATAATTACTTCTCTACTAGTAGAAAATACACCCAACTGTAAAAATTATTTCCAATTGTTCATTCATTTTCTTTCCTTCAAACATGCCTATTAAAATTATTTTTAGGGCTGGCCATTTAGCTCAGTTGGTCAGAACATGGAGCTGACAACACGAAGATCCAGGGTTCCATCCTTGGACTGGCCAGCCACCAAATAAGTCAATAAATACATAAAATTATTATTGAAACATGTCATATTTTTATAGTAGGCATTTTACTATTCGATTATTGAAATACAGATATTAAAAACCTATGTTTTGAGAGACCTACATATTATGTAAATTAAACATGAATTATTGTGTTTTTTTTCTTTTTTCCCCCCTCATACACTACCAATCAACATATTTCTTCCTTCTGGAAGTTATACATACACCAACATGTGCAAAAAGTCCTAAGGAATTAAATATTTAAATATTCCTGATACTTTTTAGAAACTCTACCATTTCAGAACATCATATCTATTAAATTTGAAAATGGACACAGTAAGTTTGAGAAAGAAAAAACATTCCATTCCTTTATCTATCTCCTTCTCAACTTGTACCCTATGATTGGATTCCCCATGTGTCTGTTCTCCTCACTAACATCACCACCTCATATCTCCCTTTTCTCTTTTTCTCCTCATCTTTCTTTTCTTCTCCTTTGATGGATGATTCTGCAGCACCAGTTGTAAGAGCAGATACTCCTTCTTCTTCAACAGCACTGTATCCCCGCAGACTAACACAGTGCCTATCTTTTTAAACCAGCTCAATTTTACTTTTCGGAAGATCAAATAAATACCAAATTAATATCTTTATCTTTTACGCCCCTATACATTAACAAGCTACTGGATATTTTACCTTTTATTGTGTGCAATCATTTAAAATTACACATAAAGAATAGAAAATGTTTTTTTGTATATGTTAAATGTTCTTTATTTATTTTTTAATTTTATTTTATTTTGTCAATATACAATGTGGTTGATTATTGTGGCCCATTACCGAAAACTCCCTCCCTGCTACCTCTCCCCCCTCCCTCCCAACTACCTCATATCTGTTCACTTGTCACTTGTCATATCAACTTCAAGGAATTGTAATTGTTGTGTCTTCTTCCCTCCCTCACCCTCGGTTTTTTTGTTTATTTATTTATTTATTTTTAGCTCTCACAAATAAGTGAGAACATGTGATATTTCTCTTTCTGTGCCTGACTTGTTTCACTTAATATAATTCTCCTGAGGTCCATCCATGTTATTGCAAATGACAGTATTTCATTCTTTTTTATAGCAGAGTAGTATTCCACTGTGTAGATATACCACATTTTCTGTATCCACTCATCTGACCGTGGGCATTTGGGCTGGTTCCAACTCTTAGCTATTGTAAACAGTGCTGCAATGAACGTTGGAGAACAGGTATATCTTTGACTTGATGATTTCCATTCCTCTGGGTATATTCACAGCAGTGAGATAGCTGGGTCATATTGGTAGATCTACTGCAATTGTTTGAGGAACCTCCATACCATTTTCCATTGAGGCTGCACAATTTTGCAGTCCCACCAACAACGTATGAGAGTTCCTTTTTCTCCGCAGCCTCACCAGCATTTATCATTCACAGTCTTTTGGATATTAGCCACCTAACAAAATGTTTTAGTTACAACATCACAAAAAGATTGTATTGCTTAGGATCATTCTAGTTGCTGGGACAAAAAAATCCCCAAAATTTCCTGGTTTAAAGTAATTGATATTCATTTTACACTCCAGTAATAGTGTAATGGAGCATTACATATCCACAGGATGCCTATATGATGATTTGGGGACTAAGGTCCCTTCTCTCATGTGGTTTCACTAGCCATCAGAGATCTCTACATTATATTAGTTGATGAGGTTGACAGCATGGAATAATCACACTGTTTGTTTGCTGTTAAAAACATTTGTAGAACAGCTTTAGATTTCTGAAAAAATTAGGATAGTACAAAGAGTTCCCATATACCCTGCACCCAGCTTTCCCTATTAACACCTTACATTAGTTGGTATTTGTTAAAATTAATGCATACAAATTTATATACTATTACTAAATAAAATCCAGGCCATAATGTCTTTTTTCTTTTTTTTTTTGTATTCCATAACTCCACATAAGATACCAACTTACTGGATCATATAGCAGTTCTATCTGTAGTTGTTTGAGGAACCTCCATATCATTTTCCATAATGGCTACACCATTTTACAGTCCCACCAACAGTGTACGAGGGTTCCCTTTTCTTTGTGTCCTTGCCAGCATTTGTTATTATCTGTCTTTTTGATAACAGCCAGTTTAACTGTGGTGAGATGATATCTCAATTTACTTTTGATTTGCATTTTCCTGATGCTTAGCAATGTTGGGCATTTTGTCATGTGTCTATTGACCATTTGTATATCTTCCTTTGAGAAATGCCTATTTGGTTCCTTTACCCGCTTTGTACTCAGGATGTGTTTTTTTAGTGATAAGTGCTGGAGACCAGCTCCGCAGGATTCATTGGACCTGAATAGGTGGTGTGGATTTGGTGAAAAAGAAGAGACGGACCACAGATGTCTAGTGCAAGTGTGGACAACAACCACAAATATCTTGCTTTATTTATATTTTTTACTTAACCTTTTACATGATGATTTATCTTTTAATCAAAACATTTATTATTTTATCTCTATACAAAAAAAATCAGCATGTTCCAAAGCACTCATGCTGTAATAAAAGCACCCACTCATGCATCAATCAATAGTTCACCCCAAAGCCTGTGGCTCGTGGCCAGGAAACTATACAATAGCAGCATGCTTGGCATTAAAGAGCGTCAGACTTTTAGTTTAAACTATAATTCTTAACCTTCTTAACTCACGATTTAACCCTTTTTAAATCTTACTTATACTTACTATACTTGCTTTTAATAACATTGATTAGTTATGGTTAACAACTTAATATTGCTTATACCCTATATTGATCATTTTAATTTTTTTAATCAAAATCACAATGTTTATGCCTTTTATTCCCCTGCCAATAGACTCTGGGAACAGCACAGGGGACAAAGCGAAAAGTTAAATGATCCTACTCAAACTAACAAAAACGCACTATATCATTATTATTACTAGGGAAACAACATGTTCTTGGCAAATCAAGTGAAACTGCAGCAGTGGGAAGAAACAAAGAAATCTGTAACTAGTTGATGATCAATTAGTTATAAACATTACTGCACTCAGACCCACCATCTCCCTGGGGGAATGTAGATAGAAATCTAACATAACTTCATTCCACACGTACAAGAGCATGACTATAGCCACAATGGGTTAATGCACACATCACTAACAAGGAAGATTAATGACAAAATTAAATGGAGCCAACCCATACCGGGAACATGCATCAAAAACACCTTTAGTACTGACAATGCCTTTTTAAATAAACCAATTAATTTTGATGTATTATTTTCATGTCCTTTGAGAAACTCCAAGGAATTTCCCGAAGCCATACTAAGCCAAAAGGTTAGACTATTTAATTCTGGGAAGTCTTGTCAAGCAACCAAAGGTGAACAAACAAGAACTTCCATGAAGCTGTACCAAACATTGGACCCCCTTGTAGCCTGCAGAACAAGGGGTATCAATCCTCAGCCTCCCATACCATTCCCTATAGAAGGATGGCTCACAGCAGTTAAGTTGTTTGAGTTCCTTGTATAGTCTGGATATTAATCCTTTGTCAGATGTATAGTTTGTAAATATTTTTTCTCACTGTGTAGGTTGTCTTTTCACTCTGTTAATTGTTTCTTTTGCTGTGCTGAAATATTTTAGCTTGATAGAATCCCATCTGTTTATTTTTCCTTTGTTGCTGTGCTTTTTGGGTCATATTCATAATGTCTTTGACCATTTCTACTTCCTGAAGTGTTTCCCTTATGTTGTCTTTTAGGAGTTTTATAGTTTCAGGTCTTTAATACATTTTGAGTTGGTTTTCGTTTATGGCGAGAGGTACAGGTCTAGTTTCATTCTTTTACATTGGATGTTTAGTTTTCCCTGCACCATTTACTGAAGAGTCAGTCTTTTCCCCAATGTATGTGCGTGGTTCCTCTGTTGAAGATCAGTTGGCTATTCCATTGGTCTGAGTGTCTGTTTTTATGCCAGTACCAGACTATTTTGATTACTATAGCTTTTTAGTATATCATTCAGTAATTCCTCTGTGGGGTATATATCCAAAGGAATGGAAATTATCATATTGAAGGGATACCTACATCCCCATGTTTATCATAGCTCTATTTACAATTGCCAAGAGTTGGAACTAACCTAAATGTCCATCACTGGACAACTGTATAAGGAAAATGTGGTATATATACACAATGAAATCCTACTCTGCCATAAAGAATTGAATACTTGCATTCGCAGCAACATGGATGACTTAGAGAAAATCATGTTAAATGAATAACTCAGGTACAGAAAGAGAAATACTATGTCTTCACTCATAAGTGGGAGCTTGAAAACAAAGAAATAAAATTTTTAAAAAGGAGGGAAGATATAACAATCACAATATTATGTTGAACTTTCAAAAGGAGAGAACAGAACTGGGGTTATCAGAGGTGGGAAAAGGGGAAGTGGAGGGGATCAAGGGAAGAAATGGTAAAAGGCCATGAAAAACAATTACATTGTATAATGCTGAATATACTAATCATTCTGCTTTGAGCATCGCATATTGCACACAGGTATTGACATTCAACTCCACAGATATATACAATCAGCTATGTTACAATAAAACATAATTTAAAATTAAAAAAGAAGATACCACATTACCTTTACTTGGTATGGTTCTTTAGACTATTCTTGGATAAGACTTTTTCTCAGTATATCCTTGTTTTTGATGACCTTGACTTGTCAGACATTTTGTAGACTTCTGCGTCTATTGCAGTTTCTATGATGCTTTTCTTATTATTAGACATGGGTTGTGGGTTTTCAGTAGGAAGAATACTGAGGTAAAATACCATTTCATCACATCATATCAAGGGTATCTATCATCAACATGATTTATCACTGCTTGTATGGTCTCTGATCACCTTGCTAAGGTAGCAATTGTCAGGCTTTTGCACTGCAAAGTGACTCTTTTATTTCTCCTTTCTATTTTGTTCTCTTTGGGAAGAACTAACTTTGTGCAGCTCACATTTATGAAGGGAAAATTATATTCTCTCTTCTTGAGGGCAGGATGTCTCCAACTCTAATCCATTACCACATGTACCTTTCTAACCTCCTCCTTTTGATTATCTGTAAACTCACTCTCCAACAGTGAGAAACCTGGCTTCCATCGATTTATTTAACTGTTCAAATTCAATATGCATGTATAACTACTTGAACTGTTAACCTGGACCTAAATGAGAAATGTCTTCATCAACTAGAGTACAGTGCGTATGTACTTCGGTTTTGCTTTCAGTCATACAGAATTAATTTCTAGTTTCCTAGGTCTACACCTTCTTCCTCCCCACTATATACATTGAGGCTATTTTATTAATTTTGTAATATGGTTAGATCATTTTGTCACAGTCTGCATTCTATTCTTCCTAAGTGATTTTTTTTCTATTTGCATTAATTAAGTTTTACACTTTGTGCTGTAAAGTTCTGTGAATTTTGACAAATGCATAGTGTCATTTATCTGCAATTATATTAACATACAGAATAGTTTCTCCAACCTAGAAATCTCCTATGCTTCACATATTCAATCCCTCCTACTCTTGCCCCAAATCTTTACAGCCACTATTTTTTTTTTATTGTCTCTATAGTTTTGCCTTTTTCAAGTGTTATGTAACTGGAATCATACAGTATGTAAACATTGCAAACTGGCTTCTCTCACATAGCACTATATATTTAAAGTTCTATACATTTAAGATGCTTTTCTGTGACTTCATAGGTTCTTTTCATCCCTGCAAATATAATATTGGGCCAATGTACCATAGTTTGTTTATCCATTTGTCTATGAAGAACATCTCGATTGCTTCCAGTTTGGGGCAATTGTGAAAAAATTTCTATAAAATATTCACTTGCAGGTTTTTGCATGAACATACGTTTAAAAACCAGTTGGGTAAATGTCAGGGAGTACAATTGATAGATCATACGCTAAGACTATGTTTATTTTGTCTAAAAAGGCCAAACTAGCTTCCAAATGGGTGTTTTCTTTTTGTATTCCCACTCATAAGAAATTAAAGTTATTGGTGTTCTGCACACTCACCTGCAATTGGTAATATCAGGTTTTTGATCTTAGCCATTCTGTTGGGTGTACAATGGTATCTCATTGTTGTTTTAAATTTCCCTAATGGGGGCCGGCCCGGTGGCGCACTGCTATAGTACACCGCTTGGGAAGCGCGGTGGCGCTCCCGCCGAGGGTTCGGATCCCACA
>NW_007729520.1:200599-202738 GCF_000696425.1 Galeopterus variegatus | reverse complement strand
AGGGTTCGGATCCCACAAACAGACCGGTTCCTGCTCACTGGCTGAGCGAGGCGCGGGAGCAACACCGAGGGCTGCGATCCCGTTGCCGGTCCCGGTCCGGTACGGGGGCGACACTGAGGGTTGCGATCCGTTGCCGGACACAGAAAAAGACAAAAGAAAAAAAAAAATAAAAAATAAATAAATAAATTTCCCTAATGAACTATGATATTGTATATATTTTTGTATGCTTATTTCCCACCTATATATCTTCTTTGGTCCATTTCTGTTCAGATCTTTTGCCCATGTCTTTAAGTTTATTATTATTATTATTATTATTAAGTTTTAAAAGTTTTTTTTGCTAGTTTTGGATACAGGTTCATTATTATATATGCAAAGATTGTTTCCTCAGTCTGTGGCTTTTTTTTTTTTTAGTTATTTTAACAGTGATTACATTACCCACATGTTCTTACATGTACAGTTTTTTTCTATTAGCGTCCTTAATGTATTAATCATAATTATCTTACATTTCCTGTCTGATAATTCTGAAATATGTCTTAGGTGTGATTCTGGTTCTGATTATTGCTTTGCTTCTTCAGATTTTTCTTTTTCTTTTTTTGTCTTTTAGCATTCCTTGTAAATTTTTGTTGAAAGCTGGAAATGATATATTTGGTAATAGCAAGTTGCATAAAAGCTTTTAATGTGTGTTTTATGTTTATCTGGCTAGCAGTAAGTCTGTGTTTAATGTTTGTTGTAGCTGTAGGTGCCAGAGGCTTCAAATTCCTCTAGTGTCCTTGTGTTTGTCTCCCCTGTTGTCTTTAGACATTTGTAAGAAATTTTACTTAAATAAGGTTTGTGCCTTGCAGCTTTTTTGGCTGAATCCCTATTGATTTGGTGGTAAGGTGTGGGGAAGAGGAAGCATTCTGTAATCTCATGATTAAATCACAGTATTTTTCAAGGCCTGTGTACCTCTGTTTTGACCTTCAAAATTATTTTACTCTCCTTTCTCACATCTTAAGTGAGACAGTAAGGCTAGCTGAAATAAAGTTGGCTATTATTTCTTCCACCAACTCAAATAGATAATTTTTCTTGCTTTGTAGGCCTCCATTATTGCTAATGTTCCGGGCAAATTCAAAATAGTTACTTGTCTCATTACCCTGCCAGAGCACCAGGGTTTTTCATGAGGATTTGGTAGGGCTACTGGAGGTAAAACCGAGAAGATTTGGGGCATCCCTTAAGGTTGTGGGAAGGGTTTTTCATGAGGATTCACCTTGAAGATTTGGTAGGGCTACTGGAGGTAAAACCGAGAAGATTTGGGGCATCCCTTAAGGTTGTGGGCTCTAGAGTTTCTCACTCTCTCTGTGATCTACGCTCCACCTCCAACAGTTAATCAAAGTTACTATTCAAGTGTTCATACTGGTTTGTGGTTCCAGCATTTCTGCTCCCAGTAAATATATTCTAGCTGTAGTTGTCTGTATTTACCTGTCTTTCCAGATTTTCTGGCCACAGTGTACACTGTGATCCCAATTCCCCAATGGATCCAAGAAAAGTCATGGATTTGATTTGTTCTATCTTTTTCCTTGTTGCAAATCCAGGGGTGACAACTTTCAAAATTCTTTACACATCAGAGCTGAACAGTGATTTTCAACATTCTTGTTCTCAAGAGGTACATCACATAGGTTTTTATACCATCAGCAAGAACTACTAAGATGGCCTCAACTAGCTGCAAGGGGGTCCGAGAATATGGTCCTTGGCTGAGCCACTATATCCTAGTGACAGCTCTGTGGTGGACAGAGATTTGGTGGACAGATAGATCTCTGTTAGGAAGCCTACAAAAGAAAAGCCAAAATCAACTTTTAGAAAGCACTTTCTGTATTCCAAACACTCTACTAGATATTTTATATATGTTATCTCACTTACACTTTATACTCCTTAATTACATGAGACATTATTAGACATGTAGCAAATTAGATCAGAGAATTTAGTCAAATGCCCAAAGGTACATAGTTCAATTGATATTTGAACCTAAATCTATATAACTTCAAAAGTCACATACTATAGAAAGTGATTGAGCTGGGTTAGAGATTTTACTGGGATTTTAATCTAAAAATAATTACATTTATAAAATCATTTGAGAAGAATGAATCATTTGCACTAAACAAT
>NW_007729520.1:193770-200146 GCF_000696425.1 Galeopterus variegatus | reverse complement strand
CCATGGAAGTTGTGTCAATGACAACTTCCACAGAAATTTTCACAACATCTAAAATATAGTATAGCTGCACAATTTATATTAAAATATGCTTTTATTTCATTTTAATTTTTCCTGGCCCTTTGAAACATCTTGTATAACTAAAGGGAATTGAGCAAATAAAAACAGAGTCTTCAGTAATCCTATTTAGGGGAGGGAAACATTATGGGAATCTGGAGATATTATAAAATTAGGCTTTGCAGTGCTTGGTAATCTGGCATGCAGAGGGTCGAGAGAACTAATAGACCAGCTTGAGTCTCCTCCCACTTTCTGATCTCTTGCCCATAATTCTATCGGACAAACCCAAATGGAAGCCAAAGGATAAGGGAGTCTGTTGATAAAGTCCAAAAAAAAAAAAAGTTTTACTAGACACTAAGCAGGTTGGAAAAACAGAATTGGAATAGGATAGTGAAGATTCAAAAAGATATCATCCAGCATAGGCAAATTCTATGCATTCATGTGCTGTACCAGGCAAAACATCCTATCTCCCAATACAAGGTAGGCAGAGTCTACTATTATAACATTGCATGATAATATCAATTCAATCATACTCCCTCCTCAGTCTTAAAATATTAGTTATCATCAGTGATTTTCATATAGGTCATTGGGCTAAAACAGGAAAAAGAAATACTTAAGTAAAACAAAATCATAAAACAACAACAACAACAACAACAACAAAAACAGAGCTTCCATAATCTCTGTTTCTGTGTTAAGCCACAAAGCTTAAGTTGATAATTATAACTTCCTTCTTTGACATTGTTCCTTCATTCTTCCAGAACCTTAGCAAACAGAGCTTCCATAATCTCTGTTTCTGTGTTAAGCCACAAAGTTTAAGTTGATAATTATAACTTCCTTCTTTGACATTGTTCCTTCATTCTTCCAGAACCTTAGCAGAATTGATTACATGAAAAGATGAACCAATTTTTTATTTATATAGGATCTGAGAGTCCAGTGTCCTGTGTTTGTTTGGTTTCTGTACTTTCACCAGGACTATAGATTAGTGACTCTTAAGGAGTATCTCACTGAATAATCTGGGTTACAGACATGGTGTTCCTTACTGCCACAATATAAGAGCAATACAAATTCCTCTTGGAAATCAGGATTTATCACTGTGGTAACCACCTCTTTTTGTTATTTAGGCCATAAAACAGCCTTATCCTCCAATTTAAAAGAAAAACAAAGCAATATGTATGTGCTAATAGAAACATTTCTCCCTTGGTTACAAAGACTTTCACACCTACTGAAACAAAGCTTGTTGGGGCAGGAAGCAAATATTATTCAGTGGATTATTTGGTTTCATAATTAGAAGGACCACTCAAATTCATCCTGTAGTTCACACTTCTGCATTCTGACTGAGGGTATATGACACTGCATACTGGCTTTTGACTTACAGCATCAAGTAAAAGCCCCCTGGGTTTCTTCCAATTGAGACTATAGTAAAAACTTGAGCAGATCGTTCTGTCTTTGTATCAAGCAGTCTGCTTTTTGGTAATGGAGCACTAGAAAAGTTAAACACTAATGTTTCAGTCCCTTACCTCACTGATTTCTCCATAAAAGGCAGCTTTTGATTGGGATTCTAAAATTCTAAAAATGATGGTGATGGCAGGGACTGAAGGCAAGGAAGGCAAATCTGCATCCAAAGTAAAGTGTCTATTTTTTGAAGGACAAATAGCTGCCCTGTCTGTAATGGAAAGGATCCAACATAATCCATCTGCTGTCTGGGTCCTCCAAGAATAGTGTCATTTGAGGAACTAAGGTTAGGCCAATGTTTTGGGGGAATTTGACAATCAGAAGTACCAGGATCCTGATCCATCCATGCATAGCTCCATTTCTGCCATTCTGACACATTTTTCCATAGACTCTTTGAGCAAGATTAAGGTGGCAAGGTTTTGGCTGGGTGGTATATATAAACCTGGTGAAATTTTTTGTTTTGTTTTGTTTTTAACCCATCCATAGAACTGGAAAATCTTTTCTGTAAAGGCCAGACAGTAAATATTTAAAGCCTTGATGTCTATATGATTTCTATTGCAACTACTCATCTCTGTGGTTCTAAGCACAAAAGCAGCCACAACAATACAGAAAACAAATGAATGTAGCTGTGTTCCAATTAAACTTAATTTACACAAACAGGGTAGCAGATTTAGCCTATAGGCATAATTTGCCAAGCCTGACCTGCTTGATTATTGAACACTTCATCAATCTTTATGCTAGTCTTCTGTTAACTAGCAATGGGAAACTACTCAGAAGCCAGTTTCAGCATGTGCCACATGAGTCTGATCTAGTGGTGTGCTGGAGCTGGCTTGCACTGGTTCCCATGAGCTAATTATGCACAGCTCTTCCTATCTCCAAATATTGACCAAGTTAGGGGTATTATACTATGGAATTCAGCCAATGCTACTAATCAGGGCTTCTAACCTTCTCCAGTTGAGAAGTTTGTTGTAGAACAATACTAGCACATCACAGGTCTGAGCCTTTGCTCATGCAGTTTAATTGTCTTTAAGCCTGGTTAATATTTGCCAGTTCTATTTTACAATGCAAGGCTTCTCTAGATGTCCAATTTTATGACTGGATAAGTCTGGTTTCACCCAATTCATGATGTACTGTTGGATTTCTGCCTCTCCAGGCTTAGAAGTTTTCTGACTTCATATGGCAGGTAGAACTTTATTGGGCTGCCCTTCCATGTGATTCATAGAGAAACCATTATCAAGCAGTCATCTTTCAAATCCTTGCTGGTCAGAGTCCTGTGACAATTACTTTGGTTATGTCACTAGCTATTATAATTAAGTTCCTTGTCTTTGCTTATTAAGCATAAAACCTGGTTTTATCCCAGTATTTCTATTGAGATTAGAAACTCAACTTCTTCATGGCTCAATCTATGGTTATGTCACTAGCTATTATAATTAAGTTCCTTGTCTTTGCTTATTAAGCATAAACCCTGGTTTTATCCCAGTATTTCTATTGAGATTAGAAACTCAACTTCTTCATGGCTCAATCTATCTTTCTCTCTGTCTACAGAGAACCTTCACCACATATATTCCCAGCAAAGTTAGTGTCTACTTCTCCAATGAATTCTCTAACAAAGGATAAAAAGTATAACCACTAGGTTCCCCCTAGGGTTATGTTAGGTGGTAGCTGAGCAGGCACCACATAATAGATCCATTTCAACATTTTCTTCTATTTAAGTCATTTAATTTCTTTCTATATAAAAAGCCAAAGTAATGCAAGCATTCAACCTCCTTTACTTCTGAAAACCATGAATCTGGGCATGAAATTAGCCAATTAGAAGATTATAAATGGCATTTCCAGATAACTGATCCAACATAACCTATGGAGGTCTATATGTATGGAGTTCAAATGAGTGGGGAGGATTATGAAAATTGAAAGTAATAGTATAGTCCCCAGGGACAGAAGTTGTGGAAACTTCACCCCAGACCCAAGAGAAAGGGGAAGAAGACCCCGCTTTAGGATAGGGCTGTCCATCAAGCTGTCACCTTCAGTAGAGAGGCACAGTAAACATGTCATGATCTGACAGGAAGGGTGCCAGAGGAATAGATACCCCAGCCTGGATAAACCCAATTAAGAGATATAGCGCTGGAAGACTACTGAGGCTGTCCATTAAAATCAGCACTCGAGGACATAGAGCTGATTTGAGATAGTCAAGAATAAATCTGGAAAGGTCACAAGAAAATATCTAGCACAGATACAGTGTAAAGCCTTAAAATTTGTTCTATGAGAACTATAAATTCAAAGAAGACTCAAGGAAAAATAGTATCAGAAAAGCAAAAGGAAAAATGTCAAAGGTGAATGACTTGGTCAGTAATAACATAATGATAACCACCAATATTATAATGGCTCCAATTTATTACATATTTAATGCTTTCTAAGAATTGGAAAATCTCAGTATTTCTTAAAACATCTGTATTAATATTTTTTTTCTTAATCATGAGAGTATATGTGTCTCAGAGAAGTTGTGTAGCAACCTACAGGCACAGGAAGTAAGTTGAAAGCTATTGTATGCCAAAATTAGCTCCTCAAATCCTGAAGTCTAAATAATCTAGCCACATGCCAGTTGAGGAGGAACAGACTTGGAAAATATTGTTGGATTTTTCAAAGTTGCTGAATGCAGATCATAGATTTCTGATGTTAAACCATGGCCCTAGGGTGCCGATTTAACAAACAGTCTCAATGATCTCCTTGGCACTGTCTATAAGAGGTGAAAGCAGCAGTTCTAGATCACACAGTCTCAGGAATTTGATTTCTATTTTATTTGATTGAAATAGGAAGGATGGTAACTAAGTGCTGGTAATGTCAGGTAAATATATATATTTAAACACACACACAGATTAGTTTGAGCAGCACACCGATACTTATTTGAAAATAAATAGTATAAAACATTTTGCAAAGAAAAAATTAAAAATATTATTGAATGGGGTGAAATATAGGCAATGGAATCCCAAATTATATACGAAAAGATTGGTTTCCATGCACAGAAATTTGCTTCCTGGGATTTCCTTGTTTTAAGAGAATAAGCATTGAAAGGGGATTATTTTGATTTCATTGAACATCTCCTATTTTTAAAAAATATAAAATGTTAGTAAAACATGTCAAATTAATATACACATTGATGCAGACACATTTTAGACATTCTTCCCTGTTTAATAAAAATTTACTGTTATTTATGAAAGATTAAAACAATACACTGAGAGAATGACACATTATTGAAATATTTATACATGCTATTTAAAAATATGTATTCATGTATTTTAATCTTAATCGATACGGTTTTTGATATTACAATGTTTCCATAATTATAATTTTATAATTTTCTATAATGTATTAAAAAGTAACGGAAATCCTTTTTTTTTTTTTTTACTTTATTGTTAATTGTTTACTGTGTCCAGGTGAGTAAAGCAATGCATTCGGTTTTTGATATTACAATGTTTCCATAATTATAATTTTATAATTTTCTATAATGTATTAAAAAGTAACGGAAATCCTTTTTTTTTTTTTACTTTATTGTTAATTGTTTACTGTGTCCAGGTGAGTAAAGCAATGCATTAGGACTATGTGAAAGTTTCTACAAAATAAAATAATGTGACTCATATTAGTTTTAGTGGTTAAAGGTAAGTAAAATATTATTATTGAAAAAAATACCAAAATGCTCTCTAAATGTAAAAAAAACAGTAAATGAATAATAAGTTAGATGAACTATAAATGTGACTCAAAACCTCCTGGAAATAAAAATCTTTTGTGCATCAAATGGTATTACCTTCTTAGGTGCGAAGTTTTCTCTCATCAAATATAGTTTTCACCTGTCTAACAGTTAGTTTGTTGGAGTTTCTAAAGCAAAAGTATGCTAGAATCTAGAATGTTAGGTATTAATTCCGTTCACATTTTTCATTTTTTCTCTAAGTATGAGAAACATTTGTTCAGATTTAAAAATAAGAAAAAAGAAATAGACACCTATAATGACTTCTACTGTCTCTTGAATATTCATATTTGGGTCATTATCTTTCCAAGGGCAGTAGAAACTTTGATTGATTTCCCATGCTACCTAATGGGCATATTACTTTAGGCATCAACAACTGAGAAAGAATTCTAAATTAGATTTATGCCTAATAGAGAAAGAATACATGAAACAATCATTTCTTGCTGTCACTTTTGCTGCAAACTCTGCTATTTTAGTTCAGTCTGTGAGGTACTAAACCCTTCATTGACATCAACACCATTATCTTTATTTCAAATTCTTCTCTCCTAACCCACACTGAGACATATAATAGATATTTAACTATTCAAAAATTATTTATGCATAAAATGTGAAAATGAATTACTTTAAACAGTTTTTTTTTATCAAACTACAGAGTATAATATACTGCAAAATTCTACTTTACAAAAACTTCATTTTTGATTACATTGGAATGTTGAGGAAATCAGTTATTTTCTTTCTAAAAATATTTTCTTCACAATGGCGTACTCAATATTATAGACTTTAATAAAATGTTTTTAGAATACGCATTCCATCTTGATTAAAATTATTTATACAAAAAGTAAAGATAAAACCAAATAAATCTCCAAGCCATAATTAGTATTGCAATCTGGCTTATTTTAATAATTTTGAAAAAATAGTTGAATCTAATATAAAAACGTTTTAATTCACCTGTAAATTTTATTATTCCTTTTATTGACAGTTTTTTATTGAAACATAATTGATATATATATTTGTGTGGTACAGATTTGAATTTCAATACCTGTGTGCAATATGTGGTGATCAAATCCATATAATTAGTATAATCACGTTTACAAAAAGTAATCAATCTTTGCATCCCTTAACCAATTTCTC
>NW_007729520.1:190323-193387 GCF_000696425.1 Galeopterus variegatus | reverse complement strand
TAATTAGTATAATCACGTTTACAAAAAGTAATCAATCTTTGCATCCCTTAACCAATTTCTCACCAATCCCTCTACCCCTCCTCCTTATCCACATCTAATAGCCATAGTTCTGTTCTCCTTTTTTTGAAAGTTCAAAATATTATTGCCTTCCTTCCTTCCTTCCTTCGCCAATCCCTCTACCCCTCCTCCTTATCCACATCTAATAGCCGTAGTTCTGTTCTCCTTTTTTTGAAAGTTCAAAATATTATTGCCTTCCTTCCTTCCTTCCTTCCTTCCTTCCTTCCTTCCTTCCTTCCTTCCTTCCTTCCTTCCTTCCTTCCTTCCTTCCTTCCTTCCTAGCTCCCACTTATGAGTGAGGAGATGCAGTATTTCTCTTTCTTTGCTTGGCCTATTTCACTTAACATTATTTTCTGTAAGTTCATCCATGTTGCTGTAATGGCCAAATTTCATTCTTTTCTATGGCAGAGCACTATTCCATTTAATATATACCCCATATTTTCCTTATCCAGTCATCTGTCAATGGACATTTACATTGGCTCCAACTCTTGGCTACTGTAAATAGCACTGTGATAAATATGGGAGTGTAGGTATCCTTTCAACATGATGATTTCCATTCCTTTGGGTATATACTCAGCAGTGGGATTCCTGGATTCTATGGCAGCTCGTTCTGTAGTTGTTAGAGGAAACTCCATACTGTTTTCCATAATGGATGCACTAATTTATAGTCTCACCAACAGTGTAGGAGGGTTCCCCCTTCTCCACATTCTTGCCAGTGTTTCTTATTTTCTGTCTCCTTGATAATGGCCAGTCTAACTGGCATGAGATGATATCTTAATGTGGTATTAATTTTCATTTTCTTGATGATTAATGATGTTTGGTATTTTTTCATGTTTCTATTGGCCATTTGTATATCTTCCTTTGAGAAATGGCTATTCAGCTTCTTTGCCCATTTTTTAATTGGGTTATTTGTTTTTTCGGGGGGTTACTGTTAAGCTGTTTGAATTATTTGTATGTTCTGGATATTAATCCTTTCTCAGATGAACAGTTTGAAAATATTTTCTCCCACTTTCTAGGTTGTCTTTTTGCTCTATTAATTGTTGCTTTTGCTGTGCAGAAGCTTTTTCGTTTGACATAATCCCATTTGTTTATTTTTCTGTTTGTTGACTGTGCTTTGGGGGTAACATTCATAAAATGTTTGCCCATTCCTACTTCCTGAAGTTTTTCCCCTATGTTTTGTCCAGGAGTATCAGGTCTTATATTCAAGTCTTTAATCTATTTTGAGTTGATTTTTGTATATTGTGGGAGGTAGTAGTCTAGTTTCATTCTTCTACATATGGATGTCCAGTTTTCCCAGAACTGTCATTATTTAATGCCTATTATTTACAAGACACTAAAAGAAAAGTTTTATACACATTATTTTACAATCTTCACAATAATTCTTCAAGGCATGAATTGTATATTCCTTTTTATGTGAGGACATAATTAACCAGGCCAAGGTCACAGAGCCACTTAGTTGTTTAGCCTGTACTCTGAGTCTAAATTTTAAGATATTTCCACTAAACCCCACTGTCTCCATATTAAACTTTGAAAGATACATGGAAACTTTATGCTTTAAGCAATATTTATCAGAATAAAAAACATATTCTATATCTATATATGTATTGTCAGTCTAAATTGAATTGGGAACTCCATGAAAGCAAGGATAGTATCTATTTCATCTTTTTATTTCCTCTAATTTTTTGAAACGAAACATGGGAACAATAGAAAGAGTATTAAAGAGCCTGATTGCTGTGTTACAAATTCTCTTGGCTTAGTATAAGTTTGCATAACCATCTGTTTCTTCATTTGTAAAATGGAGACAATAATTAGAACCTCATGATATTGTTATTTTACTCAATAACATTACATGAAAGAATAGCACTCCAAAACATTTGGTATCCTTTTGTTTAGTATCTTGTCCAAGGTAAATGTTTAATTACCGATTTAATTACTGGTTCTCGTATAGAATACAAAGTTCATTGCTGTTATACAAAAACACACATATAAACACAAGAGTTCTTCAAAAAGTTCATGGGAAAATGGAATTAAAAGACAATATGAAACTTTTCATGAACTTTTTGAAGACCCCTCGTGTGTGTGTGTGTGTGTGTGTGTGTGTGTGTGTGAATGTGAATGAATTGGTCCATTATGCAAATTACTGTTATGAGAACATTGATTTTTAAAGGTATTATGGCTTTTAATTTTTCAGTTTCGTCTGAAAAGATGGAAAACACGAAGTTGGTTATCATCCTCCGTGCTTGAGACTAGAGCTGTAGAGTCCAGAGTGAAGAAGTCACCTTTTCCTTCTGCATATTAAACAATAAAAGCCAGAAACATGAGGCCATACCCATGAGAACTCCACTATGACTAACATACCTAATAAAGCAAGGTGAACTCACCAAGCATCTTGCTTTGTCTCTCTTGTTTACTAAACAAGACAAATATTCCTGGTCAAGTATCTCTTCCTAAAACTCATCTCCTTAGTGGGTTATAATTTCTCCACCATTAGCTAAACTTCTGCTGTCTTCCTTATCCATCCTCAATTTTAGAAGATCAAACACTATTCTTTCTTAGTCCAATTTCCAAACTCTAGGTAACTTCAGGAAACATATGGGCAATATATCTAACACAGTGATCTGTGTGGATTTACTGGCATTTACCCCATTCTGTTTGACCGCTTATAATGACTCAAACATTTATTGCCAGAAACATTGAATTCAGCAATATACACTGTGTCATAGAAGTCTCACACCTATTCAGTCTTCTTTCATTTGGCCTATGTCATCGAGTTTTAATTTCCTGGAGATGATCAGTCTCCTTTGATCATAATCATCATTTCCATTGATGATTATGTTTCCCTCTATCAAATTATTTCCCAACTGAATCCCAACTAATCTCTTTCTTGCAGCCATCTTGCCTACCATTTTCCATCTTTCTGGCAAAAGTCCAATTATGAATCTATCGGCTTTTTTCTTGTCTATGTCCAAGCTGCAAAGATCTGTGAGAAAAAAACAAAATCACTCAG
>NW_007729520.1:180437-189586 GCF_000696425.1 Galeopterus variegatus | reverse complement strand
GGAGACTTTCTATAGTATTTTAAACATACTCAGTTCACTTCTCTTTTGTAAAACCAATTAACTGAAAAAAAATAGTTCTCCTTTGATACTATGTTTTCCTTTAGAACCTGCCTAGTCTCTTACCTTCATCCCAGTAAAATTATTTAAAAAATACATGCGTAGCTACGTTCTTCACTTACCTCCTACTTGTACTCCACCCACTGTCATATAAATATGGACATCCTAGCCACACCCCATTATAACACTGGAAAATTCCTTTCAAGGCCATCAAAAGTATATGAGTGCACTTCAAAAAGTTTGTGGAAAAATAGAGTTGAAAGCAGGTAGGTTCGTAGTACCTTAATATGTATGTGTTTGTGTGTGTGTGTGTATTTGCGCTGCTTTCCTATAGCTTCTATTTTTGTTTTGAGGAAGAATGGAGAGCTGGCTTCAGAGGGGAAATATAGGGTAGGAGAGGTTTAGGTAAAATAAATAAAAAAAGAGGTTTAGGGAAAAATAAAGTTGAAAGAATCTTTCCATGAACTTTTTGTAGTATATACCCCTTTCTCTATATGTATCAAGTGATCATGGTCAGTGCTTACCTTAATGCATCTCTGTGAAGTGTGTACCACCCCATTGTTTAATGTGACATCATGCTTTTCAATTGTACTCTTTTCATAATAAAATAGTGGCTCTTCTCAGTCTAATCCAAATAATTGTTAAATGGATTATGTTTCTAATTGTGTAGATGAAGAGCATCTCCTTTAATGATTCCTGGGATTTCCATCTCTTTGTTTTATGTTCAGCCTTTGTCATCTCTATGGAGACTTTCTATAGTATTTTAAACATACTCAGTTCACTTCTCTTTTGTAAAACCAATTAAGCGAAAAAAAATAGTTCTCCTTTGATACTATGTTTTCCTTTAGACCCTGCCTAGTCTCTTACCTTCATCCCAGTAAAATTATTTAAAAAATACATGCATAGCTAAGTTCTTCACTTACCTCCTACTTGTACTCCACCCACTGTCATATAAATATGGACATCCTAACCACACCCCATTATAACACTGGAAAATTCCTTTCAAGGCCATCAAAAGTATATGAGTGTACTTCAAAAAGTTTGTGGAAAAATAGAGTTGAAAGCAGGTAGGTTCGTAGTACCTTAATATGTATGTGTTTGTGTGTGTGTGTGTGTCTGTGTGTGTGTGTGTATTTGCACTGCTTTCCTATAGCTTCTATTTTTGTTTTGAAGAAGAATGGAGAGCTGGCTTCAGAGGGGAAATATAGGGTAAGAGAGGTTTAGGGTAAAATAAATAAAAAAAGAGGTTTAGGGAAAAATAAAGTTGAAAGAATCTTTCCATGAACTCTTTGTAGTATATACCCCTTTCTCTATATGTATCAAGTGATCATGGTCAGGGCTTACCTTAATGCATCTCTGTGAAGTGTGTACCACCCCATTGTTTAATGTGACATCATGCTCATCTGACTTTTCTTTAACCTAATCGCTCCCAAGCAACATCAACATATGTTAAATGAGCTGATGAAGTGAAGACTGCATAAAACTGTCCTTTGATATCCTGTGCTGTATATTTTTTAACCTCCTTTTTTGAGTCTCCGTTTGTCATCTTCAGTTTCTAGAAAGCACTTTTTATGAGCTCACTTAAGGGCTTTTGCAAGAACACTCCCTTAATCTGAAAAACATCTGTCTTCACAAACACACTCCTTTTTCATCTGTATAACTCATAATAATACCCTTTAAACCATAAATGTTCCTTAATTGTCCCTCCTTCAAACTCCTGCAGAACTCTCTGCTTTCTCAGTCTATATGTGTATGATACCACGTTGTTGCATGCCTGGTCATTCATCTACTTTATGCACTAGGCGTTGAGTTATGTGACAGCAGGTTATTCATTTACTCATTCATTCTTCCATTTGGCAGGTACTAATTGTGCCTAAAGTGAGATTTTGTATTTGTTTTTAAGATAGAGAAGTGAGGGCTGGCTGGTTAGCTCAGTTAATTAGAGCATGGTGTTATAACATGAAGGTCAAAGGTTCATATCCCTATACCGACCAGTCTCCACACCCCCCAAAAAAGATAGAGAAGTGAGCAAATTGTATCGTTAATTAGAGCATGATGTTATAACATGAAGGTCAAAGGTTCGTATCCCTATACCGACCAGTCTCCACACCCCCCAAAAAAGATAGAGAAGTGAGCAAATTGTATTCAGTACCTGATCTCATAATCCATTAGATGAGATATATCCTGAGACAATTAAAAACGTATTTTTTTATCCAATATTATTTTAAGGCTATGAAAGAAAAGCATAAGGCATTCTTTTTAGATTAACAGATTATATGTCAATAAAGCAGAGTTTCATTGTTGTGGGATATTACTTAAGTGATCTTCACAACTCAGTGTTTCTATAAAAATAAATGAATACATTAGTAGCAATCATTGCATTTTAAATTTCTGCATTTTATCTCCTATATTTATATTATTATAGCCTACTGAATGGTATATTTTCTGTTTTGTCAGTTTAGACTAACTTCCAAATCTGAAAGCAAAAGATGGTTAATTTTGTGTTTTCCAATATCTACTGGGCATTGGGGCCAGTCACATCCTACTGGATTCACTAAAAGACACATGAGAATGGAATAAATTGGTATAGAACAAATTAACTTTCAGCAGACAAGACTTAAAAAGCTATAATCAGATTAATAGTAGCAGATAAGAAGAAATCAGGAAACCTTGAGAGATATAATTTCCATGTTTCAATTTTGACAATCACACTGAATTCTAGTTCATAATCATTACTATTTATTTCTGAAAGTGACCTGCACAGGAAGGAAAATACCCGGGTAAAATAAAGTGAATTAAATCGCTAAAAAGAAATTGAATTCCTCTCCAACCAAACTTCTGAGTATGTGTATTCTCTCCAGCCCTGACATTTACCATTAAGTATTGCATGAATAGTAGTTAAATACTCTGCTTCTCAGGAGAGAATGTGTTATGCTATTTTTGCTCTGTGTCAACTGGCCTAAAGGAATCTATGTGAAGCTAATATTCATGCTCCTTTTATGTTGTCGTATATTCTGAAAGCTGAGAGGAGCCCGGAGTCAGAACCTAGAGAGTGAACTTCTTGAACTATTCATGCCATGTCTATTTACATAGTTTTATGTTTCATTAGCTTTCCTAACTGGAAACTTACATCCTAATCAAGCAGGTTATTCAATATCTCTTGTAGTGCCCATATTTTTTTCTAACTCTTTTCCTCCTGATGGAAATGAGTCTCCTTTTCTCTTTTTTCCAAGTATAGGATATCTTAGAACCAGACTAGATACTTCCATCCCTGAACACTTTTCTAACCAGTCTGTTTCACATTAGTTATTTCTGAATTCTAGTGAAATGCATTTTCTTTCACATCACATCTTTATCTAAAGTAAATTTTAAATGGATTCTCAAGAGTCATGAATAAAATGATCTAGAAGAAAATCACCTTTCCAGATATACTTCAGAACTTACCGTGTTTATGTAGTGTTTTCTGTAAAATGAGAAGGCACCAAAGATATAAGTATGTTCTAGACAGTTTTAATAAAATGTTGAAGATTTCTTTTAAAGCCCTGGAATGTGCTAGGTTAGGACAATGAATTCAGTTTGAGTGGTTTTTTAAATGAATATGTAATAGAAGTATTTATATGACTAACATCCCTCCCAGGGATATAAAGTCAGGGGATTGAAAAAATGAATGTATGAAAATATCTCCCATCCCCACAAAAGATACAACAGCCAAAATGACCAGTATGAAATTAATTCCTCTTTCTGACATCAAGAAGTAGTGCATCAGAGCATGAAGCTCTTTGGTAAAATGTTATATTTGTCCTTGCCACCCGAGTTTTATATCATTGCTGGGATTTTTAAAAATATCTGGCCACATTCTTTTGCATCAATCTCACAACACAGCAAGCACAAAAATAACACAGCACGTAAACAATTGAAAACAAAATAATTGGGCTGGGAGTAAGACTAGCCACTTATGATTGGCTTATTAAAATTTTGATCCGATCAGAGCCATGAGTTTTGTCATTAAGGAGACTCCAAACTCTATAGCTAACTAGATTTATGCTAACTCTAGGACCAAAGTTTATCAAAGAGGAGATAATTCTATTTTTGTCCCTGCCTTCCAAAAATTTACCTCTGCTTTAAGAGGCAGTAATTAAATTTAATAGACTCCATCTGCTTAGAAAAACATAAAATTATAACTTCTCATTTAAAGATTAAAACGTGGTATTTTATGGGAAAAAAAGGGCAACATTGGCAACTTGTGACTCTTTTATATCAAATAATTCTGTTTCTATTTGACATTTCATTATCTTCCTAATTTTTCAATTTATTTAGGTAACAGAAGTCATGTAACAACTATGTGGAAAAATATTCTTTCACAAGCAGGAAAAATGTTGGATCTATAGAGTTTACATTGTTAAAGCCTAACTAAAAACCGTTTCTCTTAGAAAAAGATTCAGACAGAGCCTAAGATAATTTCTAAGTAGGAAAATACATAAAACACAAGATAAAAAAAATAAAACTGAGAAAATGTGAGCTGAAAAGGCAAAGCTGAGATATAAGCAAGAGATTGGAAGGATACTAGAGTGCATAGATATGATTTTATTGGATGAGATAACATTTAGCTTTAGGCTACGTTCCTGGAAAAAGAGAAGCTAACCTGCTTAGCTGCACAATTGTCATAAACATTGGATAAATACAGAGACCTTATATAAATATTCATAATCAATAGACCGAGTGATAAAACTAAAAGTACCTTCAACAAAATATGTAGTGGTTTCTGTCATTGCTGATAGCATGCACCAAATGCCATTCATGAAAATAACAACAACAAAAAATCATCTCTTGAAGGTATGCAAAGTGCATGTACAGGAGCTGGGCGTACAGTTCGATCATCCTGCATAAGCATTTCTCTGCTGATCTGATGTAGATCAACAGCACACTTAGCATATCTGCAAATGGGGGAAAAATGGAATATCATTTAATTCTTTCATGAAAAGTGTTTTTTCCCCACCACTGACCTTTCAGCAACGCCTGCAGTCTTCTATTTTCAATTTAGTTTTAGATAATTTTATTCTACTCTTTGGTATACAACCTGCTTTTTAGAAAAAAAGACGTGTGTGTGTGTGTGTGTGTGTGTGTGTGTGTAAAATATGTCCTGAGTTTATTTCTTACAGTTTAATTAATCAACATTTACTTTAAAAAATGATGCATAGATAGTTTTGGGGTTAGTTGTACCTATTATAACTTGAAGAAAGTTAAGTGTCCTTGAGTGAATTAAAGAATTGAAGTTGGTGAAGGTACGATTGATATTGTTCCATAAAAGTTGAGTTGTCTAATAGATGCATGTGCCTGTAAGGGATTTAATCTTTCCTCTGCTCAAGAGAACTCTCAGAATATTGCCTTTAATCTGCTTGAACAAGCAAATACTCAACCATAGACACAAAAATTTACTTCATATTGCAGGGCCCCAATACTTCTATGATTAATAAAAGAAAAAAAGTGTTAAGCTCATTTTTAGTGTACATGCTCCTCATCAAAAACAAATTTTCAACAATATGTTACAGATTTTCTAACTTTAAACAGTATTGCTTACATGTTCTGCAAGGTAAACTATTTGTAAACTATACCAAGTGAACACATTGACATAACTGGTTATATGGGCTACTCTTTTTAAACAGACAAAGATGACAAAACCTCTGCCAAAAATAACAATTTTAGTGTTAGAATTTTGATCTTTCATTATGATTTTACATACATACAGAACCTCCTCTAGTACTGTCGTTTTAAAAAATAAACATTTGAACTTCAGATTTATAGAAAAGTTGCAGAGATAGTACAGAGATATCTCATATACCCTTCACCCTGCCTCCCCTGTTGTTAGCACCTTACATAATCATGGTACAGAGCAGCAAAGAAATCAACACTGGTATGTTACTACTAAGAAAACCCAGATTTTATTTGTGTTTTAGTGTTTTTCCCACAAATTGAATGAATTATCCAATAAAAGAACATTTACAAAATTTGGTAAAGAATTAAACTTTTTAATATGGGAAAATTTTACCTCCAAAGAGTTTATAAAGGAGACCATATTAATGAAGATCAGATTGCTTTATTCACTGTTTCTTTTTAATATCTTGTGAATATTTATTCAATGTAGATTTTAAAATCTACTGTGAGGAGAAAACACTATGTTAGGTCTCAATAAAAAAGTGACCTGGGACTACAAAAATCAAGGCAGTTGAACTTACTACCTAGATTTGGAGAAAATAAGTCTCCTAATTGAAGGAACTCTAGTAATTAATTGAACCTCTGCAATGTAATTCTCCAGGTTCAATTATCAAGTAATTTTATTCCAGAATCAGTGCTCATTGCCAAAATAACAGTTCTAACCTCAGACCTTTACTGAAGATATGTTTTACAATGTGCTTAGAAAAAAGTGTATGTTTTAAATGTCATGAGGCTCTAGATTAACTTAGATGTTTTACTAGTACCTCAATTAGCTTAATATGTTTTAACTACCCAGCAGTTCTTGATAAACCAGGTACTAGGAAAAGTAGACTCTGTGATTATTTATGCAAGATTTATTGTATTTTTATATGTAGGAACTGTTAGTGTTGTTATTTGTAATTCACTGCTTTCAGATACAGTAATAACCTAAACTAACAAGGTTCGAAATGAAAGGTAGAATTTTAAAAAGTCCCCTCCCATTTGCAGATAATGTACAGGATTTTAAAACTCTTCTTCTGACCTGTTAAGTGCACTCATAAGTGAAGATGGACTCTTCATCAGTAGTAAAACAGAAGAAGCCATGGCACTTTATTCTGAATTTAGAATGTTCATTCTAATATTAGAAAATATAATATTAGTATTACTTAATTTTTTGCAGTATAAAATTTTTGCATTAAATGTGAAAGATTACTGAAGTGTAATCAAGGAGAGACTTTAGTTTTGTCTTTACAATACCTCTTTAAAAATTTTTCAGGAGGAAATGATACTTCTCTCCTGTTTAATGAAAATTTTGCACATTATCACGAATTTCTCATTACTGCCTGGTAATAATGATGTCTTATGGTGACATTAAGGTGTAACCACACAGCATCAATTTGGTAATTGATGTGTCCAATCGCATAATTAAGACATCAATTTGCATTTAAAAAATGACTCCCGTAGTTTCCCAAATAGGACATGGCTGAAAGGGATTCATCCACTTTGAGGAAATTGAGTATGTCAGGTTTCCCTCTAGCTCTGCAAGTCTTCTTTTCAATAGAAACTTTTCACCACAAAACAAAGCAAATGAGAAGGGAGATACTCCAAGATGCATACATTTGACCAACCATTAAAAAGGAGTTCAATTACTCGCTAGTGCAGCCCTATGGTGGCTTGGTACTGTATACATTTAGTTAACTTGAGATTAAATTGTCAAGAACATCCTTTCCTATATGGTTCTGGGTTACGGTGGACTACAGAAGAAATTTTCTTAATGTTTGGATGACAGAGGTGAAATAGCATCCATTACTATGCTCTGAAGGCTGCAATAAGCCAGGCATTACTGCAGACTGCATATGTTGTCCCTCATCTGCCAGCTCACCTTGCTGGCTTGGGCCAGCAGCTGGAATGATAGCTCCTTTAGTGCCCAATGGATCTTCTTTTTCAGAAGCTCTAAATCCTGGGCCACCACAATTTTAGCTCTGTAGTGGAAGGATCCAGTTTATCATGCAAGTCATCCATACCAAAGACGTTAGAAGTCATGAGAGACAAAGGTTCAATTTGTACACACACAGGTTGCAATTTGTTCTTACACCCCCCTTCTTCAGCACTGGTTCAAAACATAGACTGCTTAACCATCTATCACAAATATGTCGGGTCTACTCTCTATAATAAATCCCTTATCACAGGGAAGTTTAGATTGTCTCTTGCTTAGTTGTCAGCTATATCTCAATACCACTTCGGGGTATACCCACCCAAATTTCAAGAGGGATATAAATGATTCTTTCTGGTGGTGTTCTTTGAAGCTCGACTCACTAAACCTGAAAGGAGAGTTAAATTACATCACTACAGATGCTCACTCCCTCCTCCTGTATAGACTGGGAATCACAGCACACTGTTTTATCAACAATAATCTTCTTAGAAAATCTTTTCCCAATGTCCACATCCTTGACTGATGTATAATCTTGTAAATTTGAAAACCATTATAATTCTACTTTGAAATTTTTAATAACTCACTTGGTAATCTTTTTCCATATTGACGCTGTTTTCACAGCTAATATTTACCATCTTTTCATGCAGTATATAATGGTCCAAAAATTTAAATATACTAATTCATTTAATCAGCCTCACAACTGCCATCAGGTAAAAACTGAGATTTCAGTTTACACAAAAATTAAATGGTTATTCTTGTTACTTCTCAACCAGTCTGGCTGCAGACCTATATTCTCTTGTAACTTGCTACAGTGCCTTTCATGAAATTCAGTAAAGAGTAGTGAAAATATGAATCATTTTTTCTGAATCCTGAAGTAGATCTATACAAACAATCCAGAAATATTTTTTTTTCCCTTGTCTTAGAATATTCAAGAACTATTACTGGAGTTGGGATGGAAATTTCTTCCTCACTGGTGTTCAATTTGGCTTTGTTGTTTCCATGAACTAGACCTTTCATGGTACCACAAAAGCACCCGATCAAGTTCTGTACAGAATTCATTAAAAGGGCCTAGCATCTAAATTATAGGGGAAAACTTTATTGAATATTGAAAGCTATTGCAATTGAATAATTCTGACATCCAAATTTTAAAACACATGCCTGTTTATTTTGCACTCATTGTTCAAACAAAGCATGAGAGTATGAATTCCTATTATTCTTACTTTTACCTCAAACTAGGAGTAAGATAGTTCCTAAGGATGTCGAAAATTCTGCTAGCTTATTATTCTTCCAACATGGAACACCTCCAAACACAGTAAGTGTTCTACTGTACTAGTCTGTTTTTTTTGGCTATAACAAAATATCTGGAACTGGGTGATTTATAAAGAAAAATGAAATTTATTGCTTACAGTTTCTGAGGCTGCGAAGTCCAAAGTTCATCTGGTGGTGGTGACAGTGACCCAGAGGTTTC
>NW_007729520.1:178035-179404 GCF_000696425.1 Galeopterus variegatus | reverse complement strand
AGGTCACTGAATTTTTTATTAGAAAAAAGCCACAGGCCAATATCTCTGATGAACATAGATGCAAAAGCTCTCAATAAAATACTAGCAAACCATATTTAACAACACATCAAAAAGATTATGCACCATAACCAAGTGGGATTTATCCCTAGTATGCAAGATTGGTTTAACATATGCAAATCAATAATGTGATATACTACATTAACAGAATGAAAGAGAAAAGCACATAATTATCTCAAAAGGATTTGACTAGATTCACACCCTTTCCTGATAAACGTCTGTCGACAAAGTAGGTGTAAAAGGAAATTTTCTGAACATAATAAAGGTCATTTATGAAAAGCCCACAGCTAACATCATACTTAATGGAAAATAAAACTATTTTCCTCTAAAAAAGAAAAAATATCAAGGATATCCAGTCTTGTCACTTCTATTCAACATAGTACTGGGAGTAGTAGCAAGGACAATCAGAAAATAAAAGGAAATAAAAGGCACTCTAATTGAAAAAAAGGAAGTAAATTTATCCCTGTTTGCAGATGACACGATCCTATATATAGAAACTCCTAAAGTCTCCATACATACATAGAAAAAAAAAAAAAAAGATAAGACTAATGTACTCAGTAAAGTAGCAAAATACAAAATCAACACACAAAAATCAGTTGCATTTATTAATGCCAGTAATGATCTATCCAAAAAGAAAAAAAATAAAAATCCAGAAAACAATTCCAATCAAAAATAATAAAATATGTAGAAATAAATAAATTTAGCCAATGAAGTAAAAATTTCTGTACACTGCAAACTATAAAACATTGATAAAAGAAGTTTAAAAAGACACAAATAAATGGAAAGATTTCCTGTGTTCATGGACTGGAAGAATTAATGTTATTAAAATGTTCACAGTACCCAAAGCAATATACAGATTCAATGAATTCCTATCAAAATTCCAACTGCATTTTTCACAGAACTTGGAAAAACAATCCTAAAATTCATAGGGAACCACAAAAGACCATGAATAGCCAAAGTGATCTTGGGAAAGAAAAACAAAGTTAAGGCATCACACTTCCTGATTTCAGATTATGTTACAAAGCTATTGGAAGAATATGGTACTGGCATAAAAACAGGTACATAGACCAATGGAACACAATATAGAGTTCAGAAATAAACCCAAGCATATACAGTAAACTAATTTTCTACAAGGCCATCAAGAAGACACAATGGGGAAAGAATAGTCTTTTCAATAAATGGTGTAGGGAAAACTGGATATCCACATGCAAAAGAATGAAACTAGATGCTTACACCACAAGCAAAAATCAGAAACAAAATGAATGAAAGACCTAAATGTAAGATATGAAAACATAAAACTCATAGAAAAAAA
>NW_007729520.1:171709-177330 GCF_000696425.1 Galeopterus variegatus | reverse complement strand
AAAAAAATATAAGGGAAAAGCTCCTTGATATTGGCCATGGCAATGATTTTTTTGGATGTCATACCAAAAGCTCAGGCCACAGTGGAGCCATCAAGATGTATTATGGTCAAATAATCTCTGACATATAATAAACTCTAAGTAAAATGCATACTCCAATTGCAACTGAGTTATTTATTTTATTGGAAGTGTGAAAAATAAGGAATTTCCAATATAATAAGATCCAAAGTATTTTCAATTCTCTTAGAGAGAACCAAAAAAGGTATTGTGATAGAAATATAAGAACACAGTCAACACACAAGTGAAATCAGATTTCACATTATTTATTATCACTAACAGCACTGCCATTCACAATTTTCAGCAAAGAGTTATTACTCTCTCCCAAAATGTTTATTTGCTTTTATTGACCGCCTAAATGTGATCGTGTTTACTTCATCCAAAAGTAACTTCTGTTGAGAATGACATCTGAAATGTTTTCCTGGTCTGAAATGGAAATTTTAGACCAGTATTTATCAGACATATCAAAGAAGCAAACTTCTAATTCTGGGTTTTGAAGATACAATTATTATTTTTTTTAAGATAAGCTCCTTTGACATGTGTTATTGTTACAACATGATATTGTTTGGTAAAAAGTCAATGTATATCTCATTAAAATCTAGAAACAATATTTGCATTTATTTAATAATAGTGATGTTGTATCTTCAAATAGCCGGTGCATAACCAAAAGCACTTGGATACACTTAAATGAGAAAGTATAGAAAATTTAGCAATTCTTGAAAGCAGTTGCTCTTTTTTATTTATTTCTGTGTAAAAATGGGAGAAATATGAGTATTTTTATATAAGAATGCATTTCTTGTTAAAATTTCTTGCGTTCATTATATCATTATTCCTTCAATAGAATTACATTGTTTTACCCAAATCAGCTCATATGCTACTGTACAACCATTAAGGATAATCCATTTGATTTTCAGAGTGGTAGAAAAAGAGAACATAGCAATTCAATGAAAATGCCGAAAGTAAATGTATCAATCTGACAATTTGTGTACAGGACATATGGGCTGACAAACAATCTGGCCAATTTTCTAGTGCATGTCCAATTTGCAGTTGGTGTACAGACAAGATATAAAGCTTTTATTGACTGCATCCTTCTCTTACGGCTTTGCATGTAAGCAGAATGAGCTGCTACACATGTGGTGCGATGTGAGGAGCTTTGCTGTATCATTTCTAAACTGCAGCTATAGTTCATTGTCATGACAGCAACTTGATGCTTCTATCCAAGAATCAATACTAATTCCTCGAGTCTATTTTTCTGCTATTGACATTTTATGGGAGTATAGTGAAAGAGCTTGGAGCACCAAGTGATATAACATAATGTTATTTCCAACACAACTACTGACAAGCCTTTTCTGATATTCTTACCTTTTTACACACTAACATCTAATGTGAGAAATAAGATATAAACCGCTAGTTGGAGAAGTGTGATAAAATCCAGATATCATCAATATGAATCTATCAGTGCCATGAGAAGCATTAGGAAGACTGACTATGGCATTGCACTATGGAACTTAAGAAAATGTGTTTTAGACTAATTGCAAAAATCATTTTCTCTGGTGCTCATTAGCTATCAGTTTGTCTTTTTTCATATGCCTTTGAAAAAGAGACACTGACTAATAAATAATATTGATTATACCTTCTGAACAAGATTAAGAGATATTTGTATTTGTGACAGATTTTTCTGAAGGTGCAAAATTATAAAATATGAATTATCTATTTTATCTGTATTTACTAATTTAATTTTAAACATCTTCAAAATTCTCTAGTCTTACTTAGGCACATCATCTCCTTTCCTGAGCATTTAGTCAATCTACAGTGGAAATTTATAGCAATAATATGTATTTTCCCATACAATATTACATAGATTGTAGTTAAAAAGCAACAGGTCATACATAGTGTTGCGAACAAAGAATATGAAAAATAAAATCTTAACATCACAGGTCATAAACTAAGACAAGTGTCACTAGGCATTAGACAATTTAGTGTTGCTTTCCTCCATTTAGGAATATTGAAACTAATACTGTACAGACATAACTGTAATGCATACTTAAGTTTTTCAAACCTTATGCATTGATGTCAGAACATAACAATAAGAAAAGTTAATACTTTTAAACTCTAATCTTTGGAATAAAACTGTGAAATGTCTTATTTTTATGGCATTTCTTTTCTCCTAATTCAAAAGATGCTTGTTAGTTGCAAGTTTTTTCCTCCGGGAAGTGAATGCTGAGCAACAGTCAGAAATGCAAGAAAAATATTGGGGAGTAACACTATGAATAAAACAAGCAGGGCACAGTAATACACATGAGGAGCCATTAGACCATGGCAGAGACTTAACAGTCTCCAAAGAGAATTCTGGAGCAAAGTCTTGCCTTTGGTGGAATGGCTAGACCCTTGAACATGGGAATTCTACAGTCACTGTCTCAAGGGCATTCTAGAAGGCAGGGCCACTATTCCCACTGCTTTGCTCAGTCATTGGCCAAGATCTGTCCCAAGAAGATATATCAACTAGACAAACTCCTTACAGCTATAGAGTGAGTATATTATTGAAAGACATTCTGCCTCTATTTGGGCTATTTTATTTTACTTTATTTTTAGTCATATCTAATTCTAAGTTCTAATTACATTTTCTTGTTCCTTTGTTTCACTTTTACTTGAATTCCTTTGAAGGAAAAGTGGAGATATGCTATTTATGCTGGTTTGTCTTTTCAAGAAAAGCCTATACTGGCAAATCATCCAATGAGGAAGTCTTCCATAATAAAGAAAACTAAAACTGCATCACAAAGTTTGCACATTGAACACTGCATCATTAAATTATAATTATTTCATTCTTTTTCTTTTCAGTACACATATTTAATAATTTACATATAATTTAGAGAAACTCAGGAATATAGAAACTCATCATTTTGGGTAATTTATCTGATCCAGTAGTACTTTATCAGAAAACCCACTAGTTCTTCCTATTTAGAGATGGAATTGTAACTCTAAAATCGAAAAGATTCAAGTCTTTTTATTATGTTCCTTTGATTAGAAATCTGAATTTCAATTTTTTCAATTCTACTAAGAGCATTTTTAGAAAACAAATCAAAGAAAAGAGATACTTGAGTTTAGACAATGATTGTGGTAATCTTAAAAATAAGAGTGATATTAGCACAGTATTTTTAATGTATTTTCATACTGCAAATAACCAAAAGAATTCATATTTTGGACATTAATGTTTTGTCAAATAAAATTTTGAAACTCAGATACAACTTAAAAAAATCTATTTCATAATGTCTACCTATTTTCTAACAGATAACTAGAAATAGATGACTTTTTAAAAATTTATTTAAACAGATTTTGTATTTGTTTCTAAGTCAAAAAATATTTTCTAATATTTATGACTTCCAACATCTCGTGTGTTTCTATGTATTAAAATATATGCAATTTTCAGGGTGTCAGAAATTTTTATTTTTCTGTGCTAAATTCCTGTGCTTTAAATACCACATATGATATATTAGATATTTAATAAATATTTAAGTTTATTAATACAATTATGAATTTGACTTTATATTTTGACCCAATGCTATTTTTCTCAGCATGATTAATGCAGTATTAATGCATAAGGACTGGCTAAAAATTTTCCATAAACACAGAATATTATTAACATCTATGTAACTTGATTTAAAATATTTAGTTTATCATTTAAGTAGTTAATAATAAGACCATGCTAAGTGTTATAACAAAGTATCTCAAATCTCAGTGCCTTAACCCAGTGAAAGTTTATTTCTTGCTCAAATTATATTCCAATGGTCAAGTGATTCCTCTACAAGTAATAACAAAAGATCTGTGTTCCTCACTGTAGCCACCGTTTTCACCACTTGAACCCAGGTTGTCTCTCACATGAATGACAATCAAGAAAATATGTGGGTGATATTTAGTGATCAATTCTATGAAAATTAATAATCCACCTGTTCACATTCCTTTGGCTATTATTCATCGAAATTATTATAACTAGCAACAAGAGGGATGGGAAATCTAATTAAACTCTGTGCTCAAGAAAAGAAGATAAAACATCTTGCTTAGGATTAGCAGTCATTAAAACAAATTTTTTCCTAGATTTTAGAAAGTTTTTATTTTTTAAAATTATTAATTGGCATTGCATTTCACTGAATATCTCTTCAATATTCCTGGCTAGCTTAACTCTAGGAAAATCAAATACTAGTCCAGAAACTTTTATTTAGTTACAATTTTGGTTTTGGCATGAGTCATTATCCTAACAGAAAAAAGTGTGTAATAGCCACATCCAAAGAATACAATCACATTTCTTGATTTTGAAGGAAATAGAACTAGTGGTTGCCTCTGGAAAATAGTAATTGCTGCAAGGGGATACGAAGGAACTTTCTGAGGTGATGAAAATACTAAAGAAAAAATAGTACCCTTAATTGTTTACAAAGAGAAAATAAAGCAATTGATTACAAATAACACTTTTACTTCTGGCTATTATAAATTGGATTTATCAGAACAACATTACCACAAGGACTACAAAAGTAGGACACGTTTTTAAAAGTAAGTAAAAGCAGAAATAAAATAATTTGAAGACATCAAGGAGTCACCAAGGCAGCCAAAACTTGAGAAACCAAGAACTCAGGGTGAAGTAAAATTTGAGGGATGAGAGGACTAGATATAGGACACGTTTTTAAAAGTAAGTAAAAGCAGAAATAAAATAATTTGAAGACATCAAGGAGTGACCAAGGCAGCCAAAACTTGAGAAACCAAGAACTCAGGGTGAAGTAAAATTTGAGGGATGAGAGGACTAGATGTGACACTGAAAGCAGCAGCTGAGATACTAAAAACCTAAGCAGAAATATTGGCATCTCCCTGTGCTGGTGACATAAAAATTGGAACTTGGGTGAAGGCAAAGAAGAGATGCCCTAGGCAACACCTGGGGTTTCAGATGGGTTTTCTGAAATGTTATATCCTGAGAGTGAAGCAAGCAAGGAATACAGCAGCCCTCACTCACAAAGCTGAGACTCAAACTGATCATCTCAGGCTCCGACTGGATTAAGATCCCTTGCTCTTACTCAACCACGTCGCCTGTACAATTTTTCATAGTGAACACGAAATTCAATTTGAAAAATAAAATAAAAGCTCAATGACAGTACACAAAGCCAAAATACCCACAAAATTAATTTACAATAGATATAGAGTAAAAGGTAATCCCTGTTTTGAAGTTAAAGGCATACAATCTAAAATAACTGACTATTACATAAAATGAAATAGAAGACAAATGAAGAATTTCACCAAAAAATGGAATGTATAAATAGATATCAAATTAATTTTTTTAAATTGTACAATATTGAATCTAAGTACAGTAAAATGGGTTTAATAGAAAAATAGTTACTTAAAAATTGGGTTGATGACCTAGAAATTAGATATTAATATAAGTAGATGTTGGTCAAATAGAAGGCCAGAGAGAAAAGACATGTGCAGTTCACGTAAACTACACATTAAATACATGTGAAACAAACATAGGAAACATGAAACGTGCTGTAATGTCCTCACGTATGTATAACAGGTGTAACGCAAGCAGA
>NW_007729520.1:168040-171394 GCF_000696425.1 Galeopterus variegatus | reverse complement strand
GACATGTGCAGTTCACGTAAACTACACATTAAATACATGTGAAACAAACATAGGAAACATGAAACGTGCTGTAATGTCCTCACGTATGTATAACAGGTGTAACGCAAGCAGAGAGAGGAAAGGGATAAAACAGTACCTGAACCGAGAGAAAAACGTAATACAAATCATAAGTAGGATAAATACAAAATAATGCCACATCTTTTCATATCAGTGTGAAATTATGATATATATTTTATATCGTAATTGTATATATGTTTTTGTCCACGGTTCCTGGCTCCCCAAGGCAGGACTCTGATCTTCCCCTGCCTTTCCGTCTTGAAGCTGGCCATAAAGAAATCCTCTGATCTACTCTGTCTGATTGTAGTTGATAAGATCCCCATTCCAGAAAGGTCCTGTCCTGTTCCTGGGAAGAAAGAACACTGCACAGAGAGGCCAAAAAGAATGTGAACAAACAAATCTTTTCGGGTTTCCCCATCCAGTCCATGAGAGTTAGTGCATACCCTTTTTCTCTAATCACATTTTTACATGGTTGTCAAGGCTTTAATCATGCATACATAATGAAGTTTGCATAAAAACCAAAGGGCACAGGGTTCAGAGAGCTTCTGGAGAGCCGGACACATGGAGGTTCTTGGAAGGTGGTACATCGAGGGAGGGCAGGAAAGCTCTGTGCCCCTTCTCCCATACTTTGTACTAGCATCTCTTCATCTGTTATCCTTTGTATTATCCTGAATAATAAACTGGTAAATGTAAGTGTTTCCCTGAGTTCTGTGAGCTGCTCAGCAAATCAACAGAATCTGAAGAGCAGGTTGTGGGGATCCCAGTTAATAGCCAGTGAGTCAAAAGCACAGATGACACACATGGAGCTTAGGATTGGCATCAGAAGTTGGGGGGGGGGGCAGTCGGGAACTGAGCCCTCAACCTGTGGGGTCTGATGCTATCTCTAGGTAGACAGTATAGGAATGAGGACAACCAGCTTGTTTCCGATGGAGAATTGCTTTCTTAACGTATTCAGAAAAACCCACACACATCTGGTGTCAGAAGCGTGTTGTGAGAGTATATAATGGGAAAAACAGTCTGTGTTTTATTTTTCCTTTCTCTCAATGAGCTATCACACATAACCAGATTTTGAAATTATATACACATAAAATTAGAAATCTTATGCATTATTAATAGGGATTGCTCAGATCCTTCCCTACCATGTTGGATATGAACTTCCTAACCAGAATAATACATGATGTCTATAGGTGCAGTTTATGGCATCAGCTCATCCAATGTGAGGGCATTTAAGGTATGCAGCATCTCCATTTTAAACAGAGATTTTTATAGCTTGTGACATTATCCAGGAAGCCATGCCTCATAGATCTGAGACTTACATAAGTCAGTCTCTGTTAAGGTCATTCAATAGATGAACATTCTTCCTCTTAGGAAATACTATTAGTCTGTCTATCTAGAGGTCCAGGTGTTGCTGAAGATCTTTGTCTCTGTGTGTATGTGTGCCAACTGTTTTTATTTTTGTGTTCTACTTTTCGTATTATTCTTTTTTTATCTTAAATGCTTTTGTTTTTGTTAATGAGTTCTAAAATGATTTTAAGTAGATCTTTTTAAAAATCATGTTCTAATATATATTGTGTTAATAATATGATGGAATTTGGAAATAAGTTATACTTTTTCATTATTTCTTAGGTGAAAGCAATATCTGATTGGATGAAGAGGTTAATTGATTAATTTATCAATAGATGACCAACTTACAAAATCTTCAATTAAATTTAACATTGGAGAGGTTTTTTTTTATTTTAAATGAACAATTATTTATTTTAAATGTAAAAGTTGTCTTTTCTTTGAGCCATATTTATTAGTAATTTATGATATTTTTTATTACATAAAGCATTTATCATTTTATTCCTGTAATAAACTCTATTTGGTAAAAGTACATGATTTTACTAACATTTCACTCAATTATATTGCTGTTAAGAACATAATTTTTTTCCTGGGAGATCGGTCTGTAGTTTTCACTGGGTGTGTGTTTGTGTGAGTGTGCGTGTGTGTACGCATGCCTATCCAAACCTTGGGGTGTGTTGACAGTACTCTCTCTTTGAAACAAATTCCTTTGTAACTTCTATGAATTGGGAGTTTAAGATTACTCATTTGTTAGCCTCTTGGTTTATAACTTTCAAAAACTTGTCTATGATCATATTATTTGTCCAGTTTACTCTATTACTTATTTTATGTATTCTTTTTTCTTAAGTCAATTTTGGTAATTTCCAGTACAGGAAAATAGTAAGATTTTAAGATGTATTGGCATTAAGTAGTTTCTAATGGTTTCTTATAATTGATTGTTTTTTTAAAAGCTCTTTTGGACAATAAGATTTTTAAAATCTAAATGTCACCAGAAAGTGTACTTATATGATTTTAACAACAAAAGTATTGTAGGGGACATATCAATATATCTATAAAAGTCATTTATGAAGAAAATTGTAAAAATTTATTGAAGAAAATTAAGAACTATTTGAGAGCTAAAGCATTTACATCAATGGTAAGATACCAGACCAATTTCAATATTCCCAATTATATCTATCAATTTAATACAATTTTAATGAATATCTTCAAAGAATTTTTACCCTTAAAAATTACAAGCTGACTAAAACATTTGTACAGAATATTAAAGGAACCATCATTATCAAGAAATATTGAGACAGAATGAGGAGACGGGTGCTTAATCTACTAGAGTCACAATTTGGCTTTACGATAAAGCTAGAATAATTAAAATAATGTGTTACTGGCACAGTGATAGACCTGCCAATTAATCATAATTGAGAGTCTATGAATTTACACATTTAGAGGAACTTGGTGAAAGCTAGTAACTGAAAGAGCAGAGCAAATCAATGTGTAGAGAAAGGCTTTATTAAAACAAGTTCTGTCGTGTCTATGTGTTTAGTGTAGATTCAAGAACACTCCTCAGCGAAGAATATTTAATTAAGGACATTTTTTTGTATGTCTGCAATTTGGCATGTCCATATCTAATAAGGCTTATCACTACTTTACACAACATACTTTTGTACTTGTAACTCTGTATAACTAGTTGATCATCAGAGCTTTTCAGTGACAATTATTAAAGCAACTCATGTGCCTGAAACATGTCATCTCTTTTGTAATGTGTCCTCAACCTTTGTATACTACGTGTCAACATTACTTTAAGAATAGTTTTCTTCCAGGCCGGCCCGGTGGCGCACTGGAGAGTGCGTTGCTTGGGAGCAGCGCGGCGACCCTCCCGCCGAGGGTTTGGATCCCATGTAGAGACCAGTTCCCGCTCACTGGTTGAGCGTGGTGCGGGCGCAACACCGAGGGTTGCGATCC
>NW_007729520.1:159721-167322 GCF_000696425.1 Galeopterus variegatus | reverse complement strand
ATAAAGAATAAATGGTAAATGAAGACCTTTAAAATAAATTAATTTCTTTAAATTCCTATTATACAAGGAAGAAAATGGCATCATTTTGTATAAAGGTGAATCCTACTACTTTTGCTTACTTAGCCATAAATTTTTTAACATACCTTTCAACTTTTCCAACTAATAGGTAATCGGAAACAAAGAACAAACCACCACAGTCTATCAGTCAGTTATATTGCCTTTACACCAATACTATTTTTTAAGCTAAGATTATTGTTTTCATTATTAATCTTTACTAAATAACTAATTCTATGGTGTTTCAAAATATTAAAGAATTTTTTATATTATAATTTATGACAATAGCTTTGAGAGTAATAAACAAAACACTTCAAAGATGCTATTGGAGCAATAAAAATATTTTATACATTTAATTTCTCAGAAAATAGATATTAGAATTCTCCTCCTTACATCTGACATTGTAGGACAGAAAGAGTTAACAAAACACTATGTTTAAACACATAGTTATCTAAACATGCTCTGACAGTTAATTTTGATCTTTATTTTGTCACAGGATAATTGTTTCAGAGAAAATTATGCATGACTTTATTCTCATTGTCTCATTTTATATTATAAAGTTGTTGATGTGCTTTGGTGCAATTTAAAGCATATGCATCTGAGTTTGATCTCTGTTAGAAAAGATGGATTTTCCCTTTTGAATATCATGTTAATGCTAGGCTTAAAGAGGTTTTCGCAAAGAAGTTAAATGTGCCGAAATTTAACAATTAAATTAATTAAGAATGACCATCTATTAACCTACTATGCCACTACATCTCAGAGTTCATCAAAAACCCTTAAGGGGCTATAAAAACAAAATCAAAGTTTCAAATTGTAAAAATGTATTTGGTATTCAGAATGAAAGACAGAGAAAGAGTCCTCTCTAAAAAGATATAACTAGTTTTAGTGAGTAGTTCCTATGGTGAGTGAAGAGAGCTGGACATTCGTAGAGAAAAGAAACAGGAGACACTATTTGGTTATTATATACAAGGGGTCTTCAAGAAGTTTGCGGAAAGATTCATATTATCTTTTAATTCAATTTTTCCGTGAACTTTTTAAAGTACCCTGGTACATTTTAAACAAGAACAAATCCAGATATTTTAACACCTCTGGGGGAAAAAAGGGGAATAAAGGATTGATAAAGACAACAAAAACATTGTTTTTTTTTTTGATTCTGCAGGTGTTGAACAGTCTCACATTGACCTGGAACTAAGAATGCTCATAAACAGATATTTAAAAGTAGAGAGAAAAAAGACCAGTGCAAACAAATACAAAGTCTCCTAAAAATTAATTATAGGTCTTATGTGTGTATATAGTTTAATTAAAATTATTGGCACATACAATACCCATATATTAGCATGTTAATGTAACTATAGTGATAAAAATGTCATAAACCATTGTCACCTCAGTACCTTTCATGGAAAGGGAAATTTAAAGCAGGTATTAAAATATACACCATACTGGATAAGAGCAGGCAGTATGAAGTCAGAGAGACTCACGCTGAAATTCTGATTTTATTGCTTAATAGTTTGATCGTGTACAAGTAATTTAACTTTTTATCTTTATTTCCTAATCTATAATAAACATACTAAGTATTGAATTCATAATTTACTCATAAACCATCCATGATATGAAAGTTGTAAAGTAATTTAAAATAGTGCTGTCAAACAAGTAATTGATAGATAATGTCACGTTTTTATCATTATCTTTTATTTTCAAGTAGACTTACTCTTAGAATTACTCAAAACTAGTCTCTCAAAACATTTCTTTATTTAAAAATATTTATGATCAATAGCCTCATTAATAAACCAAAGTACAGGAGTTTATTTTATTTAGATGTTTTTATCATTATCTTTTATTTTCAAGTAGACTTACTCTTAGAATTACTCAAAACTAGTCTCTCAAAACATTTCTTTATTTAAAATATTTATGATCAATAGCCTCATTAATAAACCAAAGTACAGGAGTTTATTTTATTTAGAATTAAAAAGAGAAGCACTGTTAAAACCACAACAAAGAATGTAGCTAATGAAATTATGAGGATGGTTTGTGAAGGAATTTCCTCTTTCTGATTATTTTCTTTAGTTTTATTACACAATATTTGAAATACACAAAAAGAATAATGTAATAAATGTGTGTGTTCTAAAACATAATGATAAAAATAAACAATACTGAACCTACCAGTAAGAACTGAGGAGTTACTACTATCACAGAATCTAACTTTGTGTCCCTCCCAAACCTTAACTCTCTGTGACCCTATTTTTAACCCACTAGAGATAAGCACTGATATATATTTGGGTTCGTTATTTTTTTAACTTTTTAGGTATATTTTACATGTAAGCACGGATTTCTAAATTGTATATAATTTAATTTATTCTGGTATTATAACAAAATAGCATTATGATATTTTTAGTGCTTTCAAAGTTGTTTTTTGTACTTATAATTATGTTGTTAAGATTCATTCCTGTTGCTACATATATCTGTGGTTCATTCCTTTGCACTGGCCTACATGAAAAGTTGTATATGTATTCATTCTCTTAACTATGGATAAGAGAACCACTTTTTTAAATTATGAAATAAATGGTGCTATGAATAACTTTTATATGTCTTCTTGAGTACAAATTCAGGAAATATTCTGAGGTATATGCTGAAGAGTTTATAGCCAGCTCATAAGATAGCTTTAAAGATGTCTTTACCAGAGAAAGGAAAGGGGGAGGAAGGGGGGAGTAAGGTAGGAATTGGTAAAGGGCCATGAGAAAATGATTACATTGTAAATATTGAAGATACTAATTATGCTGATTTGAGCATCACATATTGCATGAAGGTAATGATATCCAATTCTGTACCTCACAAAAATATACAATCAACTAAGTTACAATAACAAAAAAAGAAAGAAAGAAATTAATCAATCAATCAATAAATAAAGCCAGGAAGGCAGGCTGGGGGATCTGATCAGAAAATCTCTGCAGTCTCCAATCTTAAACATACTATTATACTCCTGCACTGAGCCACATTAAAGACAAGTAAGACATTTCCATCTGTCTGGTTTTAAGTAACTCAGACTTTCTGCTTTCATAAATACTTATATGCCATTAAAAAAAGATGGCTTTACAAGAAAATTAATTATGTAAATATATATGTATTGCTAAATCACTTTAGAAACAAGCTCTACTTTGTCTTTTAAACCTATGTATATATGCATGTTAATATATATGTACGTGTGTGCATGTATGTGTTGTTTATATATCTACACTTATACATATACATACATGAGTACATTTACATACATATGTACATACACAACTTTAATGACAAAGCAGAATTGGTTTCTAAAGTGATTTCCTAATTTTTAACCTATTCAGATGATATATCTGTTTCATTTTTCAAATAATTACAAATATTCTTCATGGTCACACTTGTTAATTTGTACCACTTTCATGGGTATAGCATGGCACCTTTTGGTAGTCTTTTGTTATATTAGCCTGAAATCCAGTGATTTCAATCACTGTGAATTATTTGTATTTCAAGTATCTTCTTTCTGTTTGAGGCTGGTTTATTATATCCTTTTACTTGTTGAGTATTGCATGTTTTTTGCTTATTTAGACTTCAGCTATGATATCAAATGAACTATATTCTCTCATTCTTGTCACATAATCATTATTGACCCACAAGATCCAATTTCTATTTTTTTCTCTATTAATCCCATTCCCCATGTCTTTTCTTTGCTTCCTTTCATAAGAACACATTCTATGTGTTTATCATCTATGTCTTTTTAAAATGCATGCTGTGATAAAATAGTTGATTTTTTTCCTTGCATACAAGTATTTCCAACTAACATAATTACATATGTTATTATTATTTTATTTCTTTCCTCAAAGTATACTTTTAGCATACATCTTTGTAGCTGTATATACATCTAGTGTTTTGTTTCCTAATTCTGAATTGTATTCCATTGAGTCAATCTACCAAGTTTAAAGAATATTAACAACAAACCTCCAATTTTTGCTAATTCCTGGCCACTAGAAATATCACTCCCTTGAAATTGAAGTGGATGAAGTGCTTACTCTGATAAGTTGAGATTAAGTATTTTCATTTTCTTCCTTAACCACTGTAATTTTTTTCCCTTTACCTTCCTGTTTCAGCTTTACCAAATATTTTGTCCTTACTTCTTTATTTCCTCAAAAAAAATAATTTTAAATAATTTTGTACTTTTTCCAGGAGCTAATTGTTTTATGGCAAAAAATCTTCAGAATATCTTCTCTGCTCTAATGCCAAATGCCTTTCTCATTTTTTTGAATCATCTCCTTTCTGATTATTTTTCATGAGATTTCATTAACTCTGCCTATTGATATCTTCATATTTGTTATCTTTATTTTTTTTTTAATTTACTGACTTTGCTAACATGGAATGAGATTAGGCTGTGTGATTAATAGTGTAAGAGTCAATTCTAGCCAGTTTGACAAGTAAGGGGACCTCATTTATTAGGAGTAGATCATTTACAGATATCAGTGTTTTTTAAACTATTGACCCATTGACCATCAAACTGAGTCTTCTGTTCGCTAAGTTCTAACAATCGTGTTTCTTTTTTTTTCTGAAAACTACAACAAACATTTGATTTCATGCATTACTTATTTTTCACTTCAATAACTTTTTCGAGCTTGGTAACTATTTTTAACAATCCAGTCTAAAAATATTGGTTTCTTTTCATCACAATTCTGCAATGTCGAAGAGGATTTCTAACTTTTGGTATTTGTGTATTTTAGAAACATAACTATGGGTTTCCTAACTCTATTTGATAAACATATTTCCTAGCTCTATTTGATAAACATATGCAGAAAGTGTTAAGTGAGACTTAAATTTAAGATCAGTGTTGATGTTTCAAAATATCATGAGATGCACTCACATCTTCCAAATTTACTCAAACATTCAACCTGTTTTTGCTTCATGTATTTTAAAAGCTATAACATATACTTTTGTAAATTGATCATATTATCAGTGTTTGCACTTGGTATTTGACTCATGTTACTTTATTGCAAGGACACTACACTAAATGTCTTGAAGACATAGGCAATTTTAATTGAAGCTCTTCTCATAAAAATAAATAAATAAATATGTAAAAGCTGTGAATGGACAATTGTCAGTGTCATTTCAGAGTCAGTACCAATGAAAGAGGATCTATTTAAGGATTTTTGTCTGTGGTTCCGTTGTGAAGAAAGCTTTAGGTTGATTTACACTCTGACTGCTTCATTTACAATTCAATTAGAATGAATGTCACTGGAGGCAAATACTGTGAACAGCATTTCTAGATTCATTTATAACGATGCTTACCAAATAATGCAGGTTTAGTTTCAGGAGTTAGGTTCCTATGGAACTGCAGGTAGGCTAGGGAGAATTATAGTCCCTTCTAATCATTAAAATGTATGCATGAAGTACTTCCAAGTCAGCTTATTCATCACTTCTGAAATGCTGACAAAATGCTTGAGGGCCTACTTCTTTACTAAGGTGAAACAAAAAAATTCCCATTCTTAAAGGTTCAGCAGGATATTGTGCAAAGGTAGGTCCATTTTTAGATGACATATTTTATAATCTGTATCAAAACCATGGATTAGTTATTGCTGTTCCTCAGCATGCTGCTTTGTACATAAACATGAAGTTATATCAGGGAGAGAAAACACGCTGTTTTGTAAGACATGAGATAGCATGACCTTAATATCCACTTTTTCAAACACCATTATCCTGAAGATTGTATCTTTCTCTGAAAACTCTATTCATATTTGAGGCCAACAATTCTTAGTATAAGAGACATCCAAACTTGCAAAATAATAAGAGTATTTTTAAAAATTTTATATGTGACTCAGTGAAATAATGGCTTTAGTTATAATAAATGTATACTCTATTGATATTAGTGTGTTTTTATGTTTTGTTTTGTTTTTGCATAATAATGTGCTTCCTTGTAGTAGCATGTAGTAATATAGCATAAAAAAAGGTGTAGTATGACCATTTAAATAGAATCCAAATTTCTCTGAACTTCTTTTGGCCTTTAAGTCTCAACTCCACTATTTTCCTTGAAATGAGCTGTGAAAATTCTGAGAAATAAGATCTTTACAAAAATATATTAAATATATTTTATATTTTAAAGATCATATTATGGAACTCCACTATTTTCCTTGAAATGAGCTGTGAAAATTCCGAGAAATAAGATCTTTACAAAAATATATTAAATATATTTTATATTTTAAAGATCATATTATGAATATTTGAAGACTTAAGTAATATTGAATGAGTGTATTTATTAAGGAACCTTAATATTCTGAACTAGAATTGAAGCTGGAATGACTCCAGAATTTCCAAGTATTTCTATATCATTCCACACCAAAGCTCGAATCACCTTTAAATGAAGTACTTATAAAAAAACACTTAAGTGCTCTCAGTAATTTTTAAGCAATATGTACAACATTGCCCAGAAATTGAACTCTTCCAGATTTCGTTTCCAATAAATTTAAATTGCTTTGTGTAGTGAAGAGTAATTTAAAATTATTGAAGTGCTCTAAATTCCACAGTAGAGTACCCATAAAATGTAAAGCCTTTCAATGATTTTAAATCACTATGCATACTTTAGAGTAATTTCAACACGTTAAATGCTTTGATTGTTAGTTTTCATTGGTTTAATTTGGTTTAATTTGAAAGAATAAAAAATGCCAAACCAAAATAGCATTTATAATCAGTAAAAGTACTAACTAACCTGAATTTCAAATTGACGTAGAGACTTAGAGACTTTTAACACGTGAAACATAACTACATTATTCATACGTTAAAAAAAATAGCAACTATTATAACAATTATCTATAATACTAATTTAAATTCCCTTGTTAGATGAGATTGTATTCACTATTCTAATATGTTTTCACAGTGGGCCAATTGTATACTATTCTATTTTACATATTTCCTATTAGTATGGAAGGTTGACAGTGGCTACTTGCAATCCCTCAGATGTGTTTATATAATAACTTTACAAAAAACATGAATTGACTCAATATTAAGAAAATGTAATAACCTAGTTACATTGGAAAATGTTCTAAGAATTAAAAAAAGGAAGCAATTAAGAGTGTTTCAAAATTTAAGTTAAAAATTTCTATTGATCCTAACAACATTACAGTATAATTTTGTCCACAATTGCTTAAAAAATTAAAATATCACGTATATGATTTAATCGAACTCATATGATAGTATAACAATTAGATTAAGAACAATAAAACATTGGTGTACAAAGAAGACTGATAAATAATGTCTTTCTTGAATGCTAAAGTCTCACTTGATTCAGAAATGAACCATATAAGACAAAGGTAGAAGTGGAATTAGATTATACTTTATTAGTGAATTTCTGTAAGTGAGGTGATTTTGTAATGCTAAATCCCAGGATTTTTAAAAGGTTATTTCTAAAATCAATCTTTAAAAGACAAACAAAAACAAAGCAACTCCTAAGATTGCTCTTAAGCAGTGAAAGCCCTTCATAGTCCATGTATCCTACTCATTGCAACTATAAACTCTGTAAAAATTTTTTAAAAAAT
>NW_007729520.1:156277-159711 GCF_000696425.1 Galeopterus variegatus | reverse complement strand
GCTGTCTCTTCATTTTGTTGATAGTGTCCATTGCTATGCAGAAGCTTTCCACTTTTATGTATTCTCATTTGTGCATTTTTGCTTTAGTTGCCTGTGCCTTTGTGGTCAAACTCAAAAAAACACTGCCCACTCCCATTCTGTGTAGTGTTTTCCCTATATTGTCTTCTATTAGCTTCATAGTTTCAGGACTTAAATTTGGGTATTTGATGAATTTTTGAGTTGATTTTCACATATAATGAGAGATAAGGTTTAGTTTCCATCTTTTGAATGTGGATATCCAATATTCCCATAACCAATCCAGTCATCTGTTGATGGGCATTTAGGTTGCTAGCATCTCTCAGCTTTTAGGAATAGCACTATGATGAACATAGGAGTGCAAGTGTCTTTTTGGTGTATTGATTTCATTTCCTTCATGTATATACCCGGTAGTGAGATAGGTAGGTCATAAGGAAGATCTATTTTCAGTTCTCTGGGGAAATTCCATACTGATTATCACAATGGCTGTACCAATTTAGATTCCCACCAACAATGTAGGAGGGTTTCCTTTCTCTGACTCCTTGCCAGCATTTTTTATTTTCTGTTTTGTTAATAGCCATTCTGACTGGGGTGAGATGATATTTTATTGTACTTTTAATTCACATTTTTGTCATGACTAGTGATTTTAAGTATTTTTCCATGTGCTTATTGGCCATTTCTATGTCCTCTGAGAAACGTCTGTTCAGTCCTTTGCCCATTTTTTAATTAGGTTATTTGATTTTGCTGTTGAGTTGTTTGAGTTCCTTATATATTCTAGGTATTAGCCCCTTGTCTGATGTATAGTTTGCAAATACTTTCTTGCATTCTGTAAGCTGTCTCTTCATTTTGTTGATAGTGTCCATTGCTATGCAGAAGCTTTCCACTTTTATGTAGTCTCATTTGTTCATTTTTGCTTTAGTTGCCTGTGCCTTTGTGGTCAAACTCAAAAAAACGCTGCCCACTCCCATTCTGTGTAGTGTTTTCCCTATATTGTCTTCTATTAGCTTCATAGTTTCAGGACTTAAATTTGGGTATTTGATGAATTTTTGAGTTGATTTTCACATATAATGAGAGATAAGGTTTAGTTTCCATCTTTTGAATGTGGATATCCAATATTCCCATAACCATTTATTGAAGAGGTAATCTTTTCCCCAGTGTATATTCTTGGCACCTTTGTCAAAAGTTAGTTGGCTGTAAGTACATGGGTTTATTTCTGGATTCTCTATTTTGTTTTATGATCTATTTGTCTATTTTTATTCCAGTACCATGCTGTTTTGGTTACCATAGGTTTATGGAATGTTTTAAAGTTAGGTAGTGTGATGCCTCCAAGTTTATTCATTTTGTTCAAGATTGCTTTTGCTATACAAGATCTTTTGTGATTCAATACAAATTTGAAGATTGCTGTTTTTATACTTCTGTGAAAAATGTCATTGGTGTTTTGATAGGGATTGTATTGAACCTATAGATTTCTTTGGTTAATATAAAAACTTTGATGTTAATTCTTCCAACTGATGATAGGATAACTTTCCATTTATTTCTGTCTTCATTTTTTTTTCTTCAATGTTTGTTTTATAGTTTATATTCTAGAGATCTTTCACCTCCTTAGTTAAATTTACTCCTAGGTATTTCATTTACCTGGTAGCTATTGTGAATGGGATTACTTCTTGATTTCTTCTTAAACTATATTCATGATTGGCATAAAGTAAGGCTATTGATTTTTGTGTGATTTTGTACCCTGCTGCTTTACAGAATTCATTTATTACTTCTAGTAATTTTTTGGTGTGGCCTTTAGGGTTTTCTATATATAGGATCATAACAGCTGCAAATAGAGATAGGTTGACTTCCTCCTCTTCAATTTGGATTCCATTTACTTTGTCCTCTTGCCTTATTATGCTGGCTAGAACTTCCAGTACTATGTTGAATAAGAGTGAGGAAAATGGGCATCCTTGTGTTGGTCTAGATCTTAAAATAAAAGTCTCTAATTTTTGTACCTTTGGCGAAATATTAGCTGTGGGTTTGTCATATATGGCTTTTATTCTGTTGAGGTACATTCCTACTATACCTAATTTGTTGAGTGTTTTTATCATGAAGAAGTGTTGGATTTTATCAAATGCTTTTCCTGCACCTATTGAAATGATCATTTTTTTTTTCTTCATTCTGTGGATATGATGCATCACATTTATTGATTTGCATATGTTGAACCATCCTTGCATCCCTGGGAGGAATCCCATTTGATCATGGTGAATGATATTTTTAATGTATTGTTGGATTCTGTTTGCTAGTATTTTATTGAGGCTTTTCACGTCCATTTATTAGGGATATTGGTTTGTACTTTTCTTTTTTTGTTTTATCTTTTTCCAGTTTGGGTATGAGCTTAATGTTGGCCTAAAATAATAATTTTGGAAGTATTCCCTTGTCTTTAGTTTTTTGAAAGAGTTTTAGAATAATTAGTATTAGTTCTTCTTTAAATGTTTGGTAAAATTTGGTAGTAAAGCCCTCTAGCCTTGGGGTTTTCCTTGTTGGGAGACTTTTTATTACTACTTCAAATTCATTACTTGTTATTGTCAGTTATTTAGGTTTTGTAGTTCTTTATGATTCAACCTTAGTAAATAGTATGTGTACAGGAATTTATCTATTTCTTCTAGGTTTCCCAGCTTGTTCTCATGTAGTTATTTATAGCAGTCTCTTGTGATCATTTGTATTTCTGTGGTCGGTTGTAATGTCTCCTTTTTCATATTTGATTTTATACATTTGAGAGTCTTCTCTCTTTTTTCCTTTGTTAATCCATCTAAAGATTTATCAACTTTTTTATCTTTTTGAAAAACCAACTCTTGGTTTCACTGATCTTTTATATTGTTTTTAAATCTCTACTTCATTTATTTCTGTTTAATCTTCTATTTTTGATGTAGGAATTTATTTCTATAAACTTCCCTCTTGGAACTGCTTTTGCCATATCCCGTAGGTTCTGGTATGCTGTGTTTTCATTTTCATTTATCTTCACGGATTTTTTAATTTCCTTTTTGATTGTTTTTCACCCTTTCATTGTTCAGGAGCATATTGTTTAGTTTCCATGTATTTGTATGCTTTCTAGTGTCCCTTTTGTTGTTGAATTCTAGTTTTATTCTATTGTGGTTGGAAAATATGCTATGATTGACTTCCAGTCAAGATGGCTGAATAGACAGTCCCCAGTGTCACTCTCTCCACAAATCAACTAATTTACAACTATTAAAAAGCAATGACAGCCAAGCTGGGTTCGCTAGAACTCAGGAGAAGAGAAGGAGAGATCTATGGAGTGCATGAAGTTAGAAGAAGCCATGATGAGAGAAAGAAAAAAACCTCTCTGACTGTTTCAAGCCCTGGCTGCTTGCAGGCTGGAGCTACTGAGTGCACAGAGCGGGATCTGGCAAAAACCATAGCTG
>NW_007729520.1:152150-154951 GCF_000696425.1 Galeopterus variegatus | reverse complement strand
TGGTGGGAACAGTAAATAATCCAACACAGAACTGAAAGAAAAAACAGAGTACCCACAAACAGAGACAAAGTTTGATATTAACTAGTAAAGGCTCCATTTCTCCAAAGGAAACCTATAACACCTAGAAGGACCAGAAGTCCTCTGGGCTACCAAGCCAGAAAGGGGGGACAACCGGGCACACCACCAGTGTCACAGGACCTACTTAGGGTCTGGAGGGGTGGAGCCAGGAACCATATGCTATGCCCACAACCAGGCACACCTCCAGCACCATGGGGCCTGCCCATGGTCCAGAGGCATGGATCCAGGGACCAGAGCCTCCACCCACTACCAGGCACACTCCCAACACCACAGGGCCCACCTGGTGTCCTGAGGTATGGAGCCAGAGTCTTGACCCCCTTCCAAAACCAGGCACACCACAAGTGCCACAGAGCCCACCCAGGGTCCTGAGGTATGGAGCCATGGATCAGACCCTCCACCCACAACCAGGCACACCACCAGAGCCACAGGGCCCACCCAAGGTCCTGAGGCTTGGAGCCTGGGTCTGGAACCCCCTCCCCAAACCAGGCACACCACCATTGCCACCACCAGCTAGGTAAGGAGCATGCCAAAAACATCACCTCCATGTGGGTGGCCTACCACAGCCACCACAATAACCACAGCTCCTGTGAAAGAAGCTAGACACCACAACCACCATGCAGATGGTCTCCCAGCTATTGGAGTGCATTGATACAGGAGAGTCACCTGCAGAGACCAAAGAAAAGAATAGAATATCTCTCTCCACAAAACTCATTCCAGAGTGACAGAAGCAGCATCTGCTCTACAATAATATTGGAGGAACTGTACACACCTCTTAGCATTGGATAGATCATTGAGGCAACAAATCAACAGAGTAACCATTACTCTTTCATAAGGAGAGAAGAAATCTAGGGTAATCAGGGGAGGGAGAGGGGAAAGAGTTGGGATGGGGAAAGATTGGACAAGGGGCATAAAGAATAAGTATGATTTGTAACAATATATATGCTAGTAATATTGATTTGATCAACATGTCAGAGTTGAACCCCCAAAATATGTATAATCAATTATGATTCAATAAAATTTTTTTAAAAAAAGAAAATAGGATATGATTTCAATTTTTTGGTTTTCAATTTTTCGATATGACTTCATTTTTTAAAAATTTGTTGATACTTGTTTTGTAACCTAAATATGGTCTAATTTTAGAGAGTGTTCCATATGCTGGTGAGAAGAATGTGTATTCTGCAGCCTTTGGATGAAATGTACTATATATATATATNACTGTTTCAAGCCCTGGCTGCTTGCAGGCTGGAGCTACTGAGTGCACAGAGCGGGATCTGGCAAAAACCATAGCTGTGCCCTTTGGATGGAGTTACTTGGAGGCGGCAGGGGAGAAGAAGTCCTTGGTGGCCCCCAGGCCAGCAAGACCACTAATACTGTTCCTGTAGACCCACATAGGAGCGAGGAGCCACAACAACTGAAAAAAAAAAGAGCCACTCAGAGGCCAGTGAGTCACTGCAAGGGACCAGCATACAGCCCATCCCATGGGAAGCATTTGCAGCATGGGATGTGGGGGAGATGAGCCCACTGGGAGAACACTGGGACACAGCAAGGAAAGCTGATCTACACCCCAGTAAGCATAAGACCACTCAGAGGAGACTTGTCAAGAATACAGAATTGCATGGGGTGCTGCTTGATGAAAAGACTCAGGCCCAGACAAGTGTTTCTACACAACCCAGGTGCACTGGATCTCACTAAACCTGGAAGTACCTATAAAGTCAACCATTAAAACCTGAGCTACATAAAAAGCCTTCCCCAGGGAANTATATATATATATTCATTAGGTGCAATTATCCTAGAGTAGAGTTTAATTCTAATGTTTCTAGAGTACAGGTTAATTCTAATGTTTCCTGATTGATTTTCTGTCTGGATGATCTTTCATTTGGTGAAAAAGGGGTATTAAAGTACCCAATTACTATTGTGTTGGAGTCTCTCTCTCCCATTAGGTCCACTAGTAATTGTATTATATAACTGGGTGCTCTGGAGTTGGATGAATATATATTTAGAATTGTTATATCCTCCTGATGAATTAATCCCTTTATCATTATATAATGTCTTTCCTTATATTTTTTACTTATCTTGACTTGAAGTCTATTTTAAGTGATAAAAGTATCACTATTCATGCTCTTTTTTGGATTCCATTAGAATGAAATATCTATTTCCATTTCTTCACTTTCAGATGTTGTGTGTCTTTATAGGGGAAGTAAGTTTGTTGTTTTAATATCCTTTGAGCCACTCTGTGCCTTTTAATTGAGACATTTAATCCATTTACATTTAGAGATATTACTGACATATAGAGAATTGTTATAGCCATTTTGTTTCTTTTTTCTGGTTGTTCTGTGAATTCTTTTTCCTGCTTTCAAATCTTACTGTCTTCTTTTGTGACTGAGTGGTTTTCTCTACCATTTTATTTTTATTTATCATTATTTATCTTACTTGTGTGATGGTGACCATGAGGCTTACAAAAAGTGTGTTATGGTTATTACAGATTATTTTAGACTAATAACTTAAATTTGAGATCTAAGGAAAAAGAAATAAACAAAGCCAACTCTATGCTTTGGCATTATCCCCCTCCCTACTATTTGACAATTTGCTGTTACAGCTGTTAATATTGCCTGTCTCTTTTATGGTTGTTGTATATGTTAGTGTCTTATTAGGTTTGTCCTTTAGTCTTCATACTAAGGATGTAAGTGTTTTATTCATCACATTTTTGACATTGGGCATTTTGA
>NW_007729520.1:148235-151626 GCF_000696425.1 Galeopterus variegatus | reverse complement strand
ATCTTCCTTCAGATTGAAAAACTCCTTTTAGCATTTCCTGTAAGACAGGTTTAGCATTGATTAATTCTCTTAGGTTTTGTTTGTCTGGAAAAGACTTCATTTCTCCTTCATAACTGAAAGTTAAGTTTTGCTGGATAGAGAAATCTTGGTTGACAGTCTTTTTCCTTCAGCATGCTAAATATGTCATCCTATTCTCCTCTGGTCTGTAGGGTTTCTGCTGAGAAATCTACTGAGAGACATATTGTGGCTCTATTGAATATAATGTGTTTATTTTCTCTTGCTTCTTTCAGTTTTCTTTCTTTATCTTTGTTTTTGATAATTTGGTTATTATGTGCTTTGGGGTGTTCCTCCTCAGATTGAATTTGATTAACAACCTCTGAGCTTCCTGTACTTGGATGCTGTCATTTTTATCCATACTTGGGAAATTATCAGTCATTATTTTCTTGAATATACTTTCTATAACTCTTTTTTTTTTTTTTGTTTTGTCCTCTCCTTTGGGTATGCCAATTATGCAGAAGTTATTTTGTTTAAAGGAGACACATATTTGCCAAACTTTGGCTTCATTTTTTCTTATTCTTTTCTCATTTTGCTCCTCTGACTTGATAATTTCATATTCTGTATCTTCAAGCTCACTGATTCTTCTATTTGATTAAGCCTGCTGTTGAAGCTTTCTATCAAGTTTTTCAGTTGAGATAATGTATTCTTTATTTCTAGAATTTGTTTGATTTTTTTTTAATTGATTCAATTCCTTTGTCAAGCTTCTCATTCTGCTACTGAATTGCTTTCCAGATATCATGTAATTCTCTGTCTTCATTTTCTTGTGACTCCCTGAACATTCTTAGGTGGGTTATTCTGTATTCTCTGTCAGACATTTCATCAATCTGCTCTTCCTCTGGGTCCATTGCTGATGCTGATGCTTCTTTTTTTTTATTTTTTATTTCTCTCTCTCTCTCTCTCTTCTTTCTTCATCTTTGTGACTTTATGTTGCTGCCTGGTTATTTATTTTTTATTTCTCTCTCTCTCTCTCTCTCTCTCTCTTCTTTCTTCATCTTTGTGACTTTATGTTGCTGCCTGGTTATTTGAGAAAACTATTACTTCTTCTAGGTTTATAGTTGTTGTTCTGTGTTGTTAGACCTTTACTGGTTAATACTGGAGCTTGGTCTCTGATCTGTGGTGTTTTTTTTTTGTTTGTTTGTTTGTTTGTTTTTTGTTTTTTTCTCATTTCTGTGGTAGATTATTAGCTACCATCACCACTTAAACTCTGCACTGGAACTAATTTCTAATTTGTTGTTCTTTGGTTAAATCCAAAATTGGGGGAACTTCCTCTGGGGACCAGAACTTGAGCTCTGTGGTTGTACTAAATTGCTGCTTTGCTGCTGATTCTCTGCGGAAGGATTTTTGTACAGACTAGATTTTAATTGTTGGCTTTGTAACCACCTCCATGTCTTGGAATTTTATATACATATCTGGCTGTGTGGAAATTCTTGCCTGGAAATGAATCTTTCCAGCAAACTGTGCCTCCTGCAGTTCTATTGCCCTGACTAGTCTCTACTGAGAGGGTCCATACTGATCGGAAAACACATGAGCTGCCCACTTTGCACCCCAATGTTCTCCTGGCAGGCCTGCCCCCCCCCCACCATGCTTCAAATGCTTGCTTTGTGGCAGGCTGTATGCAGGTCCCTCAAGATGACTCACCATCCTCGGGGTGGTTCCTTTCTTTGGTTGGCTGTGGCCTCTTGCTACTGTATGGGTTTACAGGAACTCTACCAGAGGTCCTGCTAGCCTAGGGGCCCACATGGTTCATGCTGAGGCCATTTTTTCCCTGCAGACTCGAGTCAACTTCACACAAAGAGCTGTGCTGCTGCTTTGCTGGCTCCTGCTCTGTGTGCTGCAGCTTCTTCCTGCCCACCTCTTACAGGACTGTCCCTGAAATGGCCAGGGCTTGAAACTGTCTGAGAGGTCCCTTATTCCTCTCACGGAAGCTTCTCCCATCTTCACAAACTCCATGGATCTCTCCTCCTCTTCCTCGGAGCTTCAGTGGTCCCAGGTTGGCAGTCTTGCATTTTAATCGTTGCAAATTGGTTGATTGTAAGAGAGAATGATGCGAGGGATTTGTCCCCAGTAATGAGAAAAGTGCCTGGCAAATAGTAAATGCTCAAAAATTATTGCTACAAGAAATATTTTAGGGGAGAAAGAAAGAAAATGATTTAAAAATATGCCATCATTTTTGTGAGAAATAAATGAAGATCAGGTTTACATAACAGATGTAACTAAATTTGTCATGTGACTTAGTTTGTCATATGACAGGATCTCAATGAACATTGGTCTGTCTCCCAAAGAACTACTAGCTTAATTGCTAACAATGTGCCTATGAAAGTTAACACTTCAGGTCTCCAATACAGACTCTGTAACTAACTCTATAAACCAGAGCGATTTTCTAAAAGTATTAATTCCTTAGTTTTCTAGTATAAAAAACTTAAGGAATAATACAGCATAGAATGTTTGCTAAGCTTAATTGAAATGGTTTGTGTTAAAGTGTTTGATACAATGATTGGTATCTGGTTCAAAGCAAATAAATCAATAAATCATAATTATCACAAAATTATGTGCTTTATGCTAGAAAGATTGGGTGTTTAATCCCCAACATCAAGGTTTTTGGAACTCTGTAAACTTTGTAGCCTCACTTAAACTCTTCGACATACATTTTCTTAGAAGAAAAAAAAAGGGGGGGGGGGATAAACATTTGCTTTCAATGGAGCAATTTAGAAATCAATTCCAGGGTTAAAAATGCTAACATATTATTAATATTATTGTGATCAAATGGGTTAGAAAAAGGTCCTACAAAGGAAAACAAGTTAATTTAGAAAATAAACGCAATCCAGGAATATAGTAAATCATTTTATTGAAGGGTATTTTGTTATTATAAATTTTTACACAGTGAATAAAACACAGTTTGTTTTTTTAAGGAAAGAAAATACTATTATTAAGAAGTAAATATGTACAGATGTGGCCTCTGTCTTTAAAATGATTCTCTAAGGTCTTATAAATTAAAAATAATAATAATAAAAAACTTGCAAGTCAATATCACCTACTTGAATTAACAATGAAAAATACACATTTCTGAATGTTCAATGTATTAGTTTAAGATTTTTATTTGTTGTCATTTTTGTTGTTTATTTTTGCTTTCTCCTTTTTAAAGCAAAACCCATGCTTTGTTTTGCCCAATAAATATGTACTGAGTACACCCTGTGTATAAATATCTGTACCAGTAGCCATTGTGAATGTTGACATAAATAATACAGAGCTTTACAATATACTAGGACCAATAAGGAAAAAAAAAAAAAAAAAAAAAAAAAAAAAAAAAAAAAAAAAAAAAGAAAAAAAAAAAAAA
>NW_007729520.1:145193-147735 GCF_000696425.1 Galeopterus variegatus | reverse complement strand
ATGGTATATATAAAATGCCTTCCTGACATATTTCACTTTGGATATAGCAATTACTACTATTATGTTCAAAGCAAACAGTGGAGGTTTCAAAAAAAGGCTTAATCTGTGCTTCAACAAACTGAGGGTTCTGAAAGTTTTGTGTGAATGTGTGTGTGTATGTGTGTGTGTGTGTGTGCATGCATCATGACCCATTTTGACAATCTGTTGAAGACTATAGACTACTTGTCAAATATGTTTTTAAATGTATAAATAAAGTAAAAACTCATAATATTTAAATCAAATTTATTGAAATAGTTATTAAAGTATCTATAAATTGTAATGGTAATATATATATATAGATCTCAATTAACACAAAAAATAAGAAAACACTTAAATTTAGGCAAACTATAGTTTATATTTTAAGAGGAATCAGTATAAAGACTATACTAATTCTTTAACATTAAACTTCAGGCTGGTTGTTAAATGCCTTCTATATTACTGAGCAGCAAATAATTAAAATGACACAACGCACCTTCTTTGTCTGGGTCAGGAACGTAGAACTCAGAACTGAGTGTTTTGTGGTGGAATAAGTATTGATAGGCCCAGTGTAGATCAATAGATGGCCAATTTTATTGCACAATCATCTTTAGATAAGAGGATGGTACTTACTGGTGTTTTGTTGATCAAACTGCTATGATTTCGCAGTAGTCATAACTATAAATGGAATTTTAAGATATCTGCAATAAATGTAATATAAAATAAAAATACCTGTAATTTCAAAGATGAATTTTTATGACAAAATTCACAAGACCCCTAAGTTCTACACACAGATTCCATGTGCTCAAAGTTAAGAACTCACAATCTGGGTGTTTGACATTAGACCAAATTGCCTTCAGCAAAAATAAGGGGAACACTTACACCTCTGTGTGTGTAAAAACTGTTTTGAAAGATTTATAAGTAATAAATAACTTAATCTTCATAAAAACCTACTAGTGAGGTATTATCATCCTATAATGATAATACCTCAGGAAAGGAAACCGAGGCACAGAAAGGTTAAATAATTTGCTGAGGTCACATAGACTGTGAGCAGAAAAATTGAAAATTGAATCCCAGCTATATTGCTCCATTGTCAATGCTTTAATGGTTAGACTAAAAGGCTTATTTGAAAGGCTTTTAGACAGATGTATTTACCTTCTACATAATTAGTAATACAATTTTAGTAATGTGTTATTAAGAAGATCCAAGTTTAAGTTTCTGTATAAAATGGAAATTGCTTTAAGGGTTGGTTATAACATCAAAGGCTATTCAAATACTCAAATCAATCTACTAAAGATAGCAATGATAACACGGAGGTCTTCCTGAAAAGACAAAATCCTACATGGTTCAATTAAATCCAATCTCTCCTATACTACTTTTTAATTTTTCACTTAATATTTTTCTTATACTACCTTATATATGTCATTTCCATTCTTTATGCTTTAGGATGATTTTATTTAAAACAAGAAAACAAAATTATCGACCACACACTCAATACTGGGTGTTCATATATTTTAGGCACAATAATTTATTCCTATATAAAATAAGTAATATTCCCCCTGATAAGTATAGGAGTGCAATCAGTACCTATACATCTGATTAAATCAGGATTTATATTCAACCTGAGAAAGACTTTTTTATTGGCTATAACATACAAAGGAAAACACAGGTTTTCAAAGTGTCAAGTGTAAAACAGAATTATTTATTAATATTTACACATAGCCATTTGAGATATTTTAGATTTTTTCTTTTTCTTATTAGTTATCTTTTGTGGCACTATGAAGAATAGAGTCTTGCATTTACACTATGTTATCAAATTTAAAAATAATAACCAGAAGCTATTGATATTCAGATGTTAAAATTTTTCATTTAATTACTGTCATTGAAGCATTTCAAGTGAGCAATAAACTCAATGTGAACTTCATTTGTTATTACAAAAAATGATATAAGGCGATGTGCTTAATTATGTTACTGACAAAAATAAGTGACATAGGTGCAAAAAAATCTGTTTCATAATATTACACAATAACTCGTTTTAACATTTGGATTTTCTAAAGGAATCAAATTCATTTGGTCATGTATACCAAATATATATTAGGATCTTCCATTTGTAATTGAGGGTTAGATAAAAGAATATGCTATATATATTGATTGCAATTTATAATGTGGATTTGCTAACAAGGAAATGTATAAATGAGATATGAAGATGCTGTCTCATGTAGTTGGTCCTGAGGAAATCTATTAGATCAATAGTCTATGTTTATTGACTGATCATAGATATGTTGTAAGAAATTTCATATTTGCTTTGATAGGCTCAGTGTGACTCAGTATAAGAAATCCATAAAACACTTCTATGACTTCTGAAGACTGAAATGCAAGTCTTTTTGAGTAACAGGTTGTTGAAGTGATGTCATACTCCTAGAAGTCCAATTCAGTAATATAACATGAAACTAAAATTAAACTGGCCTTACAACTAAAATTATCTAGTAAAACTCCTATAAATTTATCTTTTCTTAGGAGAAAAAAA
>NW_007729520.1:141678-144537 GCF_000696425.1 Galeopterus variegatus | reverse complement strand
AAAAAAATGCATGTTACTTTTTATTTCCAAAAAATTATTTGGTTATTGGCTAAAATTCAATGAGCTAAGATCTTAGTTTAGTAAATTTTTTAACATAAAATTATACTAAACATGTCATGATATCCAAAAGAAAGAAAAGACTTCCATTTCTTATGCCTCATTTTATGAGGTGCTTTATTAATGATTACATTTTTAATAATATATAAGGATTCTCAGGTGGCTTGGGGGTAGACTTTAGGAAGTTTTATGTAGATTAAACTTTGTTTACTAGAATGGATTCTATCAAGGAATGCATTTCTTCTAGGAAAAGAAAAAGATAGACTTTCAAAGTTAAAACAATATAAATTAAAGATTGCCAGTGTACCCAGTAGATTGCAAAGAATACAGAAGTAATCATCTAACCGCACAAATTTCCATCTTCCTAAATCTTGCATTTTCTCTTTTCTTCTCATTAAACCCTTTCTCACCTTTCTTTTTCAGGAAAAACTTTCTGAAAATGTCAGAACACTTAAAAACAGGAATGAGGCCAGCCTAAAGACTGCCTTAGCTTGTCTTAAGAATTTTAAAAGATATTTTGAAGTACCTTAAAGGGTGGTATTCATGCCCCTTGTAATTGATTCAAAGTAGACTGCTAAGGGATATCAATAAATTATGAAAACAAATGATCTAATGCTGCTTAAAATTCCATTGTTTTATTTAACAAGACACTGAACAGCTCCACCTGTAGCTCTAGTATTCATTGGAGCATATTGAAAATATATTTAATGTAACCTGAAGTGATTTGGAATGTATTCTGGGAAGGAAATATATTTACCAGTAAGTGTTGGAGGGTAAGTATCCTTACCAGATGCAATAAGAAGGGAGTGAAGGGAGATTTTGGTCAAAGGAAGAGCATAGCTAAGGAATAAAACCACAAACAATTACTGAATTAGATAAAGTGCAATTACCTGAATATTGCATATACACAGGTATGGGGAGGGGAGGAAAAGGGAGTGACAATATTATGCTAAAGCCTTAAGAGCACTCAAGATAATAATGAGCTTCACAGTCTATTCTGAGAAATCTTGTTTTTGAGGACAATAGGGTTGGAAATAAAAAAAGGATGTAAGTGGGAGAAAGTTATAATGGTTTGTGTTTTGGATAAAAGCCTGAAAGTGAAATGGAGAATAAATTGAAGATGTGGTAGGACTGAAAACAGGAAGACTACCCACATTTTATTGATAATTATAGAAAGTTATAATGGTTTGTGTTTTGGATAAAAGCCTGAAAGTGAAATGGAGAATAAATTGAAGACGTGGTAGGACTGAAAACAGGAAGACTACCCACATTTTATTGATAATTATAGAAATATGGAAAATTAGTGATATAAATCTGTTCTAATTCACCAAGATGAATGAACAGAAGAAATGTAGCTAAAAGGTGTTGATGACATATACTCATTTCTTGATTGGACATAGAGCGAATTATGGAGAGGTTAAAGTCAGAGGGTAATAAGCTGTTTGTTGATTAGAAGGATAGCAATAAGCAATATGAGCAATAATTGGATATAGTTCTTGTGGGTGTTATGAAGGTGAGCCCTGTTTGGAACAAATTGGATTTAAAATACTTGTGAGTAATGTAGGTAAAAATGCATTTATGTGACTGGAAAATTGTTGCTTAGCAGAAAAGTCTCTGCTGGAGAAGTAAATTTACAAACTGTACTAATGTTGTCTTAAGCTGAGGTAATGAAGGTAAATATTCTTTTTAAATTACAAAATTAAAATTGAAATAATTTATTCATTACAGAGTAAATAATTTTATTTACCTATGTAAGAAATACAGTCTATATGTACACAGTAGTTCCCCCCGATCCATGGGGATTGGTTCCAAGACCTCCAGAGGATACCTGAGCTTTCAGACATTACTAAACCCTATATAAGAGTATATGATGAACAAATTTATTTTTTCTTCTTCACAATTTCAAGGATAGAAGATTTGTTTTTACCATGGATCTAGAACTTCAGCATATGACTTCTTTCTTTATTAAGTTGAGAACTTTTACCTTTTCACTTAACGGAAGCACTCTACACCTGAATTTGCTTTGGCATATCCAAACTCCAGCATCACTACTCTTGTGCTTTGGGGCCATTAGTAAGTGAAATGAGGGTTACTTGACCACAAGCACTGCAATACTGTGACAGTTGCTCTGATAGCTGAGAAGGCTACTAAGAGACTCCTGTTATGAGTAGATTACACAGTGTGGTTATGCTGGGCAAAGGGATAATTCACATCCTGACCTGGACAGTGTGTGTGTGTGTGGGGGGGGGGGGTCAAGATTTTATATGGTGCTCAGAATGGTGCACAACGTAAAACTTATTAAATGTTTATTTCTGGAATTTTCCATCTAATAATAAAGGACTATGGTTGACCATGTGTAACTGAAAACACAGAAAGTAAAAACTGTGGATAATGGAGACTATTGTATACATATGTGTATGTAGCTGTAATATATATGTATAAAGCTGTTTAATGTTTTTACTTAAATTATCAGGGCTGGTCTGTATTATTTTAGTCACCAAAACCTTCTTCTGTTTAAACAAAAATTTGTAGACGTCTTTCCACAGGCATTTTACCTCACTATTTACTAAAGAATAGAGACAAAGAGAACGTTTAAAAAAAAAACACAACCCCCCCAAAAAAAAACCCAATTGTGATCTTCTTACAATATTTTGCTTTTCCATGTGTTTTTCAAAGTATTAGAAAAATTCCTTGTCATGGCACCCAGAATTTGTAATGGCCTGGACACTCATTTCCTCTACGCTCTATGGCCTTTCATGTTACCTCCCCAAATGCAAACTTTATTGCACTACTATCATTAAA
>NW_007729520.1:139074-141048 GCF_000696425.1 Galeopterus variegatus | reverse complement strand
GCTCTATGGCCTTTCATGTTACCTCCCCAAATGCAAACTTTATTGCACTACTATCATTAAATTATTTGATCTTGCCCTGTTTCCTCACCTCTCCATGTGTTTGCCCATGCTCATCTCTTAGTCACATTTTATCTGGTTAATGTCCACTTGACTTTCAATGCTGTTTAGAATTTATCCCAATCTCAATATTTTCCTTTTATATTCCACAAATGTTTAGCTTGACTGCCAATTCCATTTACTGCCAGGAAATCCCAAAAGGTCTCTTTCAAAAAATACATAAAATAAAGAATGGAAGGAAGGAAGAAAGAGTGAGAAATGAAGAGAGAGAAAGAAAGAAGACAAAAATTAAGGAAAGATTTCACATTCACTTAAAGTTGGTGATATTCAGAGCTGATATTATACTGANATACATAAAATAAAGAATGGAAGGAAGGAAGAAAGAGTGAGAAATGAAGAGAGAGAAAGAAGACAAAAATTAAGGAAGGATTTCACATTCACTTAAAGTTGGTGATATTCAGAGCTGATATTATACTGAGATGCAGTAACAAATATTAGTTCAATTAATTATTATTACAAAAATTGTAGAAATTATCTTTCAACATTTCAGAAATATTACACTGAAGTATATATGCAATTTCTAAATAAAACTAGACTACAAATATAGCCTCTGTACCTATATAAGGACCAGATTATTATATTTTGCTGAAGTATGAAGCATTAAAAAAGCCCAACTCATTTTTATTTTAACCCAGCAAAGAAAGTTTTTTGCAGAATTTAAGATTATAGTGTTGCTTTTCTTCATCTCTCTCATATCAATTGGAATTCTACTTTATTGAAAGTTGCAAAGTGTTAGAAATATTTTCATTCTTCTAGGTGTGTAACCCCATACCAAACATTCAATAAATTATTAAATTGAAGTCAAACCCACCGAGCATAACAATTTAAGAAAAATGCTTTTCTAAAACATGTATAATGTTAAGGACCAATACCTTTTAATCTTATGGAGAGGAAAAGAAAGATAACCTTATCATTATTTAATACACCTAAAATACAAGGTTATTAAATATTTCTGTTCTCTTATATGTATCATTCTATATGATGCATTCATCTATGATGACATTCCAAAAAAAATAAAAAGCCTTTAAAAATTTTCACGATTTTTATTAAGCTGCTAGCAAATCAATTTTTTTTTTTCCTAGTGTTGTAACAAAGCTTCTTTAAGGGTCACATGAGAACGGACCTCAAAGTGATCACCAAAGTGATCTACAGATAGCAGGTAATCTGGTAATCCTAGTATCTGAAGTACAGATTAAAACACATACACACCTCAATGCCAATTAAACTTACAAATATATAATTATTTACTTTCAAATTTTATATCAATATTCTCTTGTGTATGTAGTTGTAATGTAGTATAATAGCAGAAATTATTTTGTTTCTGTGGAAGTGAAGCTGGATGTAGTGCTTGTCAAAAACTCGAAATCATTATACTTCACCAACATTTCAGATTTTTGTGGCTCAGAATAGTAATGAAAGTGTCCCTGCAGCCCAGGAATATCCCATATTTGTTGAGAATTTTTAACTACAGATAAATAAAGGTGTGGCACCGAAGAAAAGGGGGAAAAATAAAACCAGGGAAATAAAGAGAAAGTCAATGAACATCCGAACTGTGACATGAATTTACACAATAATAATGTATTTATTCAGATATTGTACTATGAAGATAATAATGTATTATGAAGATATTCATAAATATCTTCCAATGATGTTGTAAAACTAGGGGAAATTTTCTGATTCAGAACATTTTCTACAACTCCAAAACTCAAAGCTCTTGATTGTAATTATTCGTATTGCTCCATTAAAATATCTCTACTGAAACTGAAGAATATTGCAAATCTTTTAGAATAAAATTAATATTTCAGTGATATTTGATATAGTTGGAATAGTTTTGTCACAAAATGTAGTTAATATAAA
>NW_007729520.1:135981-137886 GCF_000696425.1 Galeopterus variegatus | reverse complement strand
CACTCCAGCTAAGGAGCTGCAGAGTAACCTGGTGCTCTTCTTGCGGGTACAGGGTCCCATCCACAAATGCAATGACCTCACTTGGAGTGGCTCATTCTAATAGTGGGGATACAGAGTAACCCAGTGTCTCTCTTGAGGGTTCAGGGCCCTGACCATGGCCCCAGTGCCCTCATCCAACTTAATGGTAAGCTGCAGAATGCCTCAGCATCTCCCTTGGGGGCAGAGGGCCCACCAATAACCATAGCAGCCTTACCCAGAGTGGCCCACTCCAGCTGAGCAGCTGCAAATTGCTCCAATATCTCTCTTGTGGATCCCAACCACAGCCCCAGCGACCTCACCCAGTTCCATTTACTTTAGCTGAGAAGCTGCAGAGTGTCTCATCACCCCTTTCGGGGGTGCAGATCCCATCTTGAAGCACCAGTAACTCCACCTAGAGTTGCCCAGTTTAGCTGAGGAGCTGTATAGCACCTCAGTGTCTCCCTCCAAGTCCAGGGTTTGGACTACAACCCCAGAAATCCTTCCCAGCCTGGTCCATTTAAGCTGAGGAGCTTCAGATCACCCCAGTGCCTCTTTTGGAGGTACAAAATCTTGGTTAGGACACCAGCAAGCCTCCCCAGGGTTTCCCACTTCAGCTGGAGAGCTGCAGATCACCTCACCATTTCTACCAAGAGCTCAAGACCTTGTTCACGATCTCTGTGACCCAGCCTAGGGTTGCATAGTTGAGCAAAGCATTGCCATTACCATCATCATCTAGGTCATGGAGGCACTCACAGACAATTACAACACTGAACAGATTCAAAGAAATCACATGGATACAACACGATGGTGCTCACCTGGAAACAAACCTAAAACACCCTACACAACTGACTCTAGAACATATCTATGTGAAAGAGTCTGTCCCTTCAAAAGCTACTCCAGAGTATTAGAAGAAGCAGCTCTTCCACTACATGCTTAGACAATATAGAAATACAAAAAACATGAAAAAACAAAGAAACATAACACCCCCATGAAATACAATACTTCTCTAGTACCAAAGAAAAGGAAATCTATGAAGTGCTTGAAAAGTAATTCTAAACAGTAATCTTATGGAAACTCAATGAGATTCAAGAAAATACAGAGAGACAACACAATGATACATAAAGCAAATATTATTTGATCTAAGTGGAGAAATAGATCCCAATAAAATTATAGTTGAGTAATGCAACACTCTTCTCTCAGCACTGGACAAATCATCTAGACAAAACAAGTCAGCAAGGAAACATTGGTTTTAAACTGCACAAAGACCAAACTGACTTGACAAACATTTATAGAACAATTCATCCAACAAATTCAAAATACACATTTTTCCCATTAGTTCATGGACCATTCTCCAGGATTAACAACATGTTAGCCACAAATCAAGTATCAATAAATTTTTTAAAATCAAAATCATATCAAGTATCTTTTTAGACCACAATGAAATAAAATTTGAAATCAATAACAAACAAAACATTGGAAACTGTAAAAATACATGAAAATGGAACAACATGCTTCTGAATGACCAACTGGTCAAAGAAGAAATTAAGCAGGAAGTTAAAAAAAAAATCCTTAAATGAAAAGAAAAAGCACATCATACCAAAACCCATGGGATACCTCAAAGCAGCATTAAGAGGGAAGTTTACTACAATAAGTGTTTCAATTAGGGGAAAAAAGACAACCTAATTTTTTACCTCAAGGAACTATAAATGTAAGAATAATCCAATCCCCAAACTGGTAGATGAAAACAAATAATGATGACCAAATAGAGACCAAAAGAAGAAACAAAAGATTGACAAAACAAAAGCTGGCTTTTCGAGAAGACAAACAAAATTGCCAAAACATTAGCTAGACTCACTAAGAAAAAAAGACAGAGGACCCAAATAATTA
>NW_007729520.1:133847-135321 GCF_000696425.1 Galeopterus variegatus | reverse complement strand
TGAAAGAAATGAATAAATTTCTAGACACATACAACCTACAAGTGTTAGCCTAGAAGTAGATCACCTGAACAGACAATAACAAGTAATGAGATCAAATCAGTAATCAACAATCTTTCAAGACCAGATGGCTTCACTGCTGAATTCCACCAATCTTTTAAAGAATCAATACCAATTGTTCTCAAATTATTCTAAAAAAATCAAATCAGAGGATATTCTCCCAAATTCATTCTATGAGGCCAGGGGGGCTGTCTGGTTAGCTCAGTTGATTAGAGCACTGCCTTCAAACACAAAGGTCAATGGTTCAGATCCTGGTACCAGCTAGCCATCAAAAGAAAACAAAACAAAAAGTGATATCATCATTTTATGAAGACAGATTCATCTGATACTAAAATTAGACAAGGACGTAAAAAAAGAAAACTGCAGGCCAATATCCCTATGAACACAAAAGTGAAAATTCTCAAAAAAGTGCTAGCAAACAGAATTCAACAGCACAACAAAGAGATTATACACCATGATCAAGTTAGATTTATCCCAGGGATGCAAAGATGATTTATCACAAGGAAATCAATAAATATGATACACCACATCAACAAAATAAAGGACAAAAACCATATGATCACCTCAGTAGATGCAGAAAAAGCATCTGACAAAATGCAATTATCATTTTATTATAAAATCTCTCAACAGATGAGGTATAGAAGAAAAGTATCTCAATGTAATAAAAACCATATATGAGAAGCCCACAGCTAATATCATCTGGAATGAGGAAAAGTTGAAAGCTTTACCTCTAAGAACAGGTACAAGACAAGGATATCCACTCTCTTAACAGAGTACTGAAAGTCTCAGCCAGAGAAATTAGGCAAGTGAAAGAAATAAAGGGCACTCAAATTGGAAAAGAGGAAGTCAAATTGTCCCTGTTTGCAGATGATTTTATCTTATAAATAGAAAAAACCTAAAGACTTAACCAAAAATTCTTAGAACTGACAGTGAAATTCAGTAGTCACAGGATACAAAAACAATACACAAGAATTAGGAGTATTTCTATGCACCAAAAACAAGCTAGTACAAAAGAAATGAAGAGAGCCATCCCATTTACAATAGCAACCAAAAAAATAAAATATGTAGGAATAAATTTAACCAAGGAGGCAAAAGTTTCTACAGCAAAAACCACACAACACTAATGAAAAATTAAAGAGGACACATAAAAATTGAAAAACGTTCAATGTTCATGAATTGTAAGAGCTAATATTGTTAAAATGAGGATGTTACCCCACAGTGATCTTCAGATTCAATGCAATCCCTGTCAAAATATCAAAGACATTAATCACAGAAGTAGAAAAAAAAAATCCCAAATTCATATAGAACCACACAAAAAAAATGAATAGCCAAAGCAATTTGGATGGTTAATTCTATGTATCCACTTGATTAGATTAAGGATTAACCTACAAACCTGGTAAAGCAATTTGGGGTAGGG
>NW_007729520.1:121015-133661 GCF_000696425.1 Galeopterus variegatus | reverse complement strand
TGAAAAATTAAAGAGGACACATAAAAATTGAAAAACGTTCAATGTTCATGAATTGTAAGAGCTAATATTGTTAAAATGAGGATGTTACCCCACAGTGATCTTCAGATTCAATGCAATCCCTGTCAAAATATCAAAGACATTAATCACAGAAGTAGAAAAAAAAATCCCAAATTCATATAGAACCACACAAAAAAAATGAATAGCCAAAGCAATTTGGATGGTTAATTCTAGGTATCCACTTGATTAGATTAAGGATTAACCTACAAACCTGGTAAAGCAATTTGGGGTAGGGGGCATGTGTATGAAGCTGTTTCCAGAAAAGATTAGCATGTGAGCTTGAGTGTACTGGGTAGGAAAAATCAGCTCTCAATATGGGTGGGCATCATCCAATCGACTGGGAGTCCAGAGAGAATAAAAATGGAGGAAAAGGTGAATCTCTTTCTCTATCCATTGGAGCTGGGATCCTGTCTGTGGACATCAGAACTCAAGACTCTTAAGGTTATGGGATCCAGGACTTACACCAATGGCACAATCAGCTTCTGAGTCTTCCAGAGATTACACCATTGGCTTCCCTGGTTCTGAGGCTTTTGGACTTGGACTGAGCCATGTTACTGGGATCCAGTTTGCAGATGGGCTATCATGGGACTTCTCAACCTTCATAATTATGTGAACCAATTCCCCTAAAAAATCTCCACTCTTGCATATATATTCATATCCTATTGGTTCTGTCTCTCTGGAGAACCCTGAGTAAACAACAAGCTTGCTCAAAAAAATAAAGCTGGAGGCATCATACTACCTGACTTCAAACTATACTACAAAGCTATAGTAAACAAAACAGCATGATACTGGCATAGAAACAGACAAATGAACCAGTAGAACAGAATAGAGAACCAAGAAATAAATCCATGATTATACAGTCAACTGGTCTTTGACAAAGGTGCCATGAACATACTTTGGCAAATGGGTAGCCTCTTCAATAAATGGTTCTGGGAAAACTGGATATCCATATGCAGAAGAATGAGACTAGACCCCTATCTCTTACCATTTACCAAAATCAACTCAAAATGGGCCAGCCTGCTACAGTGCACTGCTTGGGAGTGTGGTGGCGCCCCCGCCGAGGGTTTGGATCCCACATACAGACCGGCCGCTCACTGGCTGAGCGAGGTGCAGGCGCAACACTGAGGGTTGCTATCCGTTGCCGGTCACGAAAAAAGACAAAAAGGGGGGGAAAAAAAAAAAAGAAAGAAAATCAACTCAAAATGAATTAAAGACTTAAATGTAAGACTTGATACTATAAAACTACTAGTCAAAAACATAGGGGAAATGCTCTAAGACATTGGTCTGGGTGAATATTTTATGGAGGCAACAAATAAATAATAGACAAATGAGACTATATCAAACTAAAGAGCTTTTGCACAGCAAAAGAAACAATCAATGGAGCAAAGAGGCAACCAACAGAATGGGAGAAAATATTTGAAAACTATTCATTTGACAAGGTATTAATATCCAGAATATGAAAGAAACTTAAACGAGTCAACAGCAAAACCAACAAACAATCTCATTAAAAAATGGGCAAATGACCTGAATGACATTTCTCAAAAGAAGATATAAAATGATCCACAGATATATATGAAAAAATACCCAACAATCTCTAGCCATCAGGGAAATGCAAATCAAACCTATAACGAGATAACACCTCATCCCAGGTAGAATGGCTATTATCAAAAAGAGAAAAATAGAAAATGCTGGCAAGGAGGCAAAGTGGGAACTCTTATACACTGTTAGAAGGAAAGTAAATTAGTGTAGTCATTATGGAAGAAGTATGGAGGTTCCTCAAAAAACTAAAAAATAGAACTACCATATGATACAGCAATCTCACTGTTGTGTTTTTATCCACAGGGGAGGAAATTAGCATACTGGAGAGATGTTTGAACCCTGATGTTTATTGCAGCACTATTCACAATAGCCAAGATATGAAATTGACCTAGGTATCCATCAGCAGATGAGTGTATAAAAAATGTGGTGCATATAATACAATGGGATACTACTCAGCCATGAAAAAGAATGAAACGCTATTATTTGTAGCAACATGGATGAGGCTGGAAGACAATTTAAGTAAAATAAGTTAGGCAGAGAAAGATGAATATCACATATTCTCAGTCATATGTGGGAGCTAAAAATAAAATACAAAGATGAACTTTCAGAATTACAGAGTAGAATTGTGATTGCTAAAGGCTGAGAAGGGGAGAGGGGAGGGAGGGATAGGAAGAAGTGGTTAATGGACACAAAATTACAGCTAGATAAAAAAATAAGTTCTAGTGGTGTACAGTAGTGCTGGGCATCTATAACTACCAATAACTTATGTGTGTTCTCAAATGGCTAATGAGGGGAGCTTAAATGTCGTCATCGCAAAAAAATCATAAATTTTGTGATGATGAATTTGCTGACTACCTTGATTTGATTATTACACATTTTATACATGTATTGAAATATAATTCTTTACCCCATAAATATGTACAATCAATATGTTTCAATTAGAAAAATGAAAAAAAATACATATTTGAATAATCACAAAATGCAGGAACTTTAACAAACTGTTTAACATCCTTAATTTTTATTTAAAAAAAAAAAAAAACAACTCTTAATGGGGAAGAAGCAGTTGTCACTGTATACAAAGATGAGGTCAATTATGTTTTGTCAAGCTTATGATGTTTGAGAGCTAGAGCAGTTACATTAAAATAAGAGCATATAAAGAAATCCGGAGTTTTCATATATATTGTAGCATAGTTGTAAGATTGCATGTTAGACTAAGCCACATAGTCAAATTCTTGTCTATCCATTCTTTAAGATTGAAAGTTCCCCAACTTTGACAGTCTAACTTCTTAAAAAACGTTGTTCTTTGACAGCAATGTGTTTTGCACTGAATTGAAAGGCAAATGAACAGCTACACACGGTGAGAATCTAGAAAATAGTGCATGAATTGAAGACCTTGCTCTTTACAAATCACTTGTATGGGACAGTCTTCTGTAGTGACTTTATTATATATGGGAAGAGAGAGATACTATGAAACGGGATATATCACGATCAAGAAGAATACATATTCAAATATATGGAGGAACACATGAAAGCAATAAAATACTTCAACAAATAAAGAGAGAAAAAGGACAGTAGAAAAAAGAGCACATACATTTTTGAGAAGAAAAAACTAGCATTTTGTTGGGTGGGTATGAGCTGAGTTGATGTAGTACACAGTTAGATACTATTGTTTATTCAGAGGCAATATAAATAAATAGAATCTATGGAAGTAAAATAAATATCAAATGTTTAAATTCCTTCAGTGTGTGGGTAAAGAAAGAATACTATATATATGTGTGTGTGTGTGTATGTATATATATATATATATATATATAAATTTCAGTTTTATTATTCTCTTTATTATTTTACTATAATATTATATAGTAAAATGATAAAGAAAGAGAATAATAAATGATTCATGGTGGCTTACCAAAAGTGTAGCTAGAGATGCACATTTACTTACAGATGATTTTTCCCGCTACTGCTATAATAGGAGTGTAACGTTTTCATTCTTCTCGGGATTTCATCCCATTTACATTTTGAAATAACATGATTTTTACAATCATTTTCTCCCTCTCCTTCTTCATTCATTTGCCCTTCTTTACTGAATAATTTCAAACACATACCAGCATGCCCCGGTTCTCCAAGTTTGAAGGGAAACAGAATAAAAAGCTTTTCTTTTCCTGACATTTATACCGTCTTAAATCTCAATAGCTCCATATTATTCTACCCCTCTTAAAGCAAAATGTCTCCAGAGAATGTACATTGCTGTCTCCATCTCAGATTTACTCAATTACTATTTTCTAAACGTCTCTTATTTGGCCTTTCCTCCCACCATTCCACTAAACATGAAAGCGACATGCTCCGTCTTACATCCAATGATCAAGGTTTCGCTCGTATTTTACTCCACCAGTTACCTATGGTGCATATAATTTATCACTCCCTTTTTCTTTAGACGTATATCTGTCTTGATTTTCATAACCTAGCACTCTTAAAGTTGTTCTCTTAATGTCTATCTCTTCTTAGCATCATTTGCCTATTCTATTCCTTTACTAAATGCTGTTGCAATAATGAGTCATTCATGACCCTCTTTTTTCTCAAATGAAAGTGAACTCTTTCAGGCTCCTGAATTTCAGTACTAAATATGTGCTTAGATGTTCAAATTTCACATATGTATCCGAGATCAGATTCACACGTCTATTTTCTCCTGGTTGTTTCCATTTGGATTCCTCAAGCAAATTGAATTTAACATATTCTAAATATCTCTCCAAAAGACTTCTGTGTTTTATTAGATGTCATATCTACAGGACAGGCTAATTTAAGGATTTACATATATCCTTGATCTTTTACTTCATCTGCTCTCCTACATCCAATATAATACAAGGCCTTTTAGTTAAACCTTAAAAACCTGTCACATTTTCCAGTTTTCTGAATTGCCATTGTTTCCATATTAGAAACCTCCCAAATATTTCTAATATGGAGCTCTGTAATAATTAATTTCTAAGGTTCCACTATTATGTGTTATAATCCATTCTCCCCAAACTAAAAAAAAAAGAAAAATTCACTGTGAAGCATTGTTAGAAAATATTGATTTCTTCACTTAAGGACTGTTTTGTTCTTTATGGTAGATGGAACTAGGTATAATAATTTGTCCTTTATTTTGGAGGGATATTTAGATATGCTCCATGTCTCCTAAAACTTGACAGTTTTTTTCTCATACACTCTGGAGCAACATACTTGCTACTTTCTGCTTTGATCTTATTAACAATATAGTGGGACAATGTGATAGTATTGTCAGGTACAGTTGATCCAAGTTCCTTTGGACTATAGTATGACAAAGGGCATGAGAGTTAACACAGTCCTTGGGCTTGTCCATAAGTTTATACTGTAATCTATTCTACACAAATGTAATCATTTAAGCCCCAGTTTTCTCACAGGAGTGTGGAAAAAATAGCTGTTCCCAGATCAATATTCATATACCATGTATCTGAGATAGTATTAGTCTACTTTAGCAAATATACTACATCTGGAATAGCAGCTATAATTGGATCTTCAGAATTTTATTTATTTATTTATTTTTGGTAAGGGTCAAAGTGGTAAATTTAAAGGGGGGTTTAGTGGGGGAATACCACCTGTATCATTTATGTGTTTAAGAATAACCATAATCTCTGACATTTTTCCCTGCCCCGCAATAGAGTATTACTTTTGATATAGTATCTTGGGTATGAAACAGCACTTACTGATGCTTTTATTCACCCTTCTTCACTACTGCAGGTCTTATCCTACCATCCAATGAACCAATATGTGCTTTCTTCCAGTGACCACAAATGCTCATTTCAATTATACATTTGTGGAAAAGAGAAATGACCATACGTCCTTGGAGCCAATGGAAACAATGCAAGCCCAGGACATTATTTACTATTTGAGGTTCCATTAGCTGCATTCTAAAAGGAGGGTCTCTGGATATCAGTGTTAACTGGATTCTGAATTGAATAATTCTCAAAACGTTTGGACATTACCTTTATTCTGGGGTTGCTTATTTGAATAAATAAGTGTAAGTTCCTTTCAGGAATCATGTGCACTTACCATAGGAGGCTTGGCCTATCTTCTGTTCTTAGTCTAAAATATGGTTTAAGAACATGCCAAGAGAACATGACTTTTAATTGTGTTGCAGGGTTCTTTCTCTGGGAGGCTTGGCCTCTCTTCTGTTCTTAGTCTAAAATATGGTTTAAGAACATGCCAAGAGAACATGACTTTTAATTGATGTGGCTGCTCTCAACCCTGTGATTTTCTATTTTTTATATTTTATTTTATTTTATTTGTTGACTGAGACCATCTTTTTCACCCCTAAGAATGCTGTCTTCTATTGTTCTCTATGGGTCACCTGTTCTTCATTCATTCTCCCTTCCTCATTATAATAATTGCACCCACTTTTTTTCTGATGGTTAAATGATGCCATCTGGCCTTGCTTCTTTAAGATGCCAGGATCCTATCATTCTCATTGCTGTCATGAAACAAATCTGTGCATCAACATTTTCTACTCTCAGTTCTAACTCTACAAAGATGGTGACCTCTGAGCTTCCCAGTGATACTCTTGCCTAACTCACAATCACATTTCTAAGTGCTTTGGTGAATGGATTGCCCTTTAGGGTTTACCCACGAAACAGTCCTCTTGTGGATTTGTTGGACTTGCACAGAATATCACATTTTCATGCTTACTTTTTCTGTCTTTTAAGTCATAGTCATATCATCTGTCCTAACAGTTCTGGAATTCCTACAGGACCCATTTTCTCCAAATTTCTAAGAGCAATCCTAGTAGTGATTTAGCACTGTTTCTCAGAATGCTAGCCAAAGTGTTAACTACTGCATCCTAGGACAGTGCTCCTAAAATGACATTTTTTTTCTATCCAACTTTATGTTTTGTTCCCCTTGATCCAGCACCCACAGAATCTAATCCCAACCATATTCTCCCGTTTCCTGTAGGTTAGTGTGAACTTGCTATTGTTGTTATTTTGGGGTAATGCCTTTTTGTATTTTAGCATACTCGGCACTTTCCAAATAGGGCTATTTTGTACTTTTCTCCTATTTTTGTTTTAGGTTAGTGTGAACTTGCTATTGTTGTTATTTTGGGGTAATGCCTTTTCTATTTTAGCATACTCGGCACTTTCCAAATAGGGCTATTTTGTACTTTTCTCCTATTTTTGTTCTGGTGGTCATGAGAGGAAGTAGGGACAGGCCTAAAGTAGGGAATGTGTTGTTTTATAAGGCACTGTCTTTATTCATGTCAAACCCTGTTTTCTAGCATTTTGATAGAATTGAGCCGCTTGTGCAGAGGTTTCAGAAGTATATTTTAGTTTCATGATTTTTGACTGTTTCCAAGATAAGTCTTCGTCCAATATCTTAATTCCCCATTCTATCCCAATTCATCCTTCTTAGGAGTTTGCCAATGATATAACTAAGCCTTTGACCAGGTGCTCAGCTTTTTCTGCACTGTGACTTCATAAGATGAGAGTCTACTTTTATACCTCCAGGACTTCCTCTGACATTCACACTTTGTATTTAATTGCAGATCAATCACTCTCAGTCTTTTGTCTTTCTTCACAATATCAATTGTTCCCAGCAATAGTAATTCAATTCTCTTGTCCTCGTGATTACAATTTTCCCTACATTTTTACACATCTCCTACTTTACACATGGCAGTGCATTTTCTTCCACTGTGTACCATCTTAGTTTACCATCATGGAAATTTTAACAATTGCACTTTTGTAATACTGCTCCATGTCAAGGGCTATTCACGGTCCACCTACCACCAGTGAAGGAAAGCTCTTTGTCAACTAGTTAGGGAGTATTCCAGGTCAAAAATTCCATTTTAACATTGGCTTGTTTCCACTACTTCTGTTGCCAACTATTGCTAGTTGAATTTCCCATGAACCAAACTCTGAAACAGATATTTATATATAGAAATATTAGTAAAAATATTCTCAGGATTAATAGCTGTGGGGAGTTAAGGTTGCAGAATCGGGCAAAGGAAGAAGTTGGTTGCTGATGGTGCAGTCATACAAGAAAAGTTGGTTGCTGATTCAGGGATACAAAAGTCTCAGCCCATCTCATAGGAGCTCTGGAGTTGGAATGGTCATTCGGAATTACCTTGAGTTGAGACAAGGAGGTCAGACCCCTTTAAGCATTTTTTGTACAGTCATTGGATATGTGCTGTTAACAAAGAAGACAGTTTTCCTTTAGAAGCAACTCACTTCAGCTAAGGTCAATGTTTCAAGGGAGAGAGCTGTGAAAAGGCAGTCCTTGACACACCCAGCAGCTAGAGGAAGGAATGCTTCATTCTCCAAAGTGAGAATTAGAAATTTGGCGAGCAAAGCAAGGTGCTCATGGTAAAAGGCAAATCATCACCATATGATATACACATTTTCTTTCTTCACAATCATTTTTTTCTTAATATTGTGTAACTTTTAGTTCTTTTAAATCACTTTCATGATTTATCTTTAATGACCTTAGTTAAGTAATTTCTACATAGAATACAAAAAATAAGTATTTGTACTGGCTGTGATCAACACAATCATTTATACCAGAATATATTAGGTTCTCTAATAATATTATGATAAGGGAACAACAAAAGTAGTTAGAAAGAGCAGTCCTCGGATTGAGTTGGTATCTTAGTCTGCTTGGGTTGCCATAACAAAACTCCAAAGATTAGGTGGCTTAAACAACAGAAATTTATTTATCACAGTTCTGGGGGCTGGGTAGTCCAAGATTAAGGTGCCAGCTGATTCAGTCTCTGGTGAGGGCTCTCTTCCTTGTCTGTAGATAGTTGCCTTTTCACTGTGCCTTCACTTGGTAGATAAAGAGAAGGTTCTGGTGCTTCTTCCTTTTTTAAAAGGGCACCAGCTCCATCAGATTAATGCCCCACCCTTGTGACCTCATTTAACCTTTATTACCTCCTTGTAGGCCCCGTCCCCCATACAGTCACAGTGGGGGCTGGTGTTTCACATACAAATTTTAGGGGGAGACAAACATTCAGTCCATAACAGTAAGGTTATCATGTCAAACTTCCTGAAAGAAGATTATAAAGAAAAAACTTCATGAATGAGGTAACTTTTGTGCAGCCATATGCCAATAAATGTTTAATAACTGACTTTCGGGATATAGTCCTACTGTGAATATTGACTGATACTGTTGTTTATGTTAATGAGTAAGATAAAATAAAACAATGAAAATATATTTCAGAAATGTGGTTACTTATTAATGATGTGAAAAACTTATTTGTTGAATCAGGTAATAATTTTTGAATACTGGAAATATGTTGCCTCAATATTTTTGTCTATATTGACAATTTAACGACTACAGATACACTTCACTTTTTACTTTAATCTGCTTTATTAACATTATCTTCATCACTTTTCTATGCCTAGACAATCTGAAAAAAAAAAAAAAATAGTCCAGCCTGGCTTTGTGGTATTTGCTGATTTCTGTAGTAGAAATACTCTCACTATGGCCAATTTCAAACTACTAAACATGTTGTTTGCCTTAGAGTTGAAAAGAGATACACGATAGTACAACACAACATATTATTTTCAACATATGTATGCAATAGATATAAATAACCTCAAGAGTATAAACAACAATAAAGTGAACAAATATACATAAATAGCTCAAGAGCATAAATAATAGTAAAATGAGAATTAGAATAAGGAAATAATGCATTTTGAATATGTGTTTTGTTTTTAATGTAATTTATTTAATTACAAGTTATATCACTTATTTCTTAGGCTGTTGAAATACTGAATTGCAAAGTTGCTAAAAATTTAACACTTGGCTGTAATGAACAGGTCTGGATTGGCTCCAGTGTAGCACTGCTTTCGTGTGAATAAGGTAACCTGGTGGTACTACTAAGAGTAGATGAGTCAGGGAATGGTAAGAATTACATTTCAGCAGATGCATCATGCATAGATGTAAACATTTTTTAAGATATAAAACATAAAGTAGTTCTACATGCATGATGCATGAAGAGGTGTTCGTTAGGCAATTATGAGAAATAGGAAGTGGGCAGATCACTAAGAGTTTGTTATGTAATATTAAGAATTATTGTCTTTTCCTGATACAGAGTATATTAGGCAAGATTGACTAGTTTATGCTGCAGTACAAAACAATCCCCAGATCCTCAGGGTCTTAAAAAACAAAATTAGTTCCCTCCCTTTCTACATGTTTAATGCTGGTAAGCAGGGCTTCTGCTCAAATCAAATAAGTTCCAAGGCTTATAAACAGCTGCCACCATCTCATGCTGCAGACTTTCTGGCATTGGACCTCACTGTTCACCAAGATGAGGGAGGACAACTTAGAGAATTGAGTACCTGTCCTTAAGTGGAGCCTGGCAGACATGACACACATCACTATCCTCACAATCAAATGGTCAAAACCAGTAACATGATAGATCTAAATTAGATGTGATAGTTCCGTACCTGTCCTTAAGTGGAGCCTGGCAGACATGACACACATCACTGTCCTCACAATCAAATGGTCAAAACCAGTAACATGATAGATCTAAATTAGATGTGATAGTTCCCAAGGAGAAGCAAACCATATGTTTTAGTGAATGCCAATAGTGCCTTCCTCTGCTTGAGAATCATTGGAGGAATTTTATCATAGCCTTCACATTTTGAATATTTGATTTAAACTATTTATTTATGAAATTTAAAGGAATGAAATGATGAACTTAACTATTCTGGAAGTCCTGTGCTTTAATAAACTTCTTAAGTGGTGAAAGAGTGAATTATTCCTAAATGATCTCTAGAAATAGGACTGTGCTATAAGTACATAAGGGAACTTGAAACAGCATCTCAATTTGTATAATACTACAAAGAAAAAAGACCATTGGAACCAGAAAAATTGTATGGCCACCACTCTTACTCAGGATGAATCCAGAACTTGAGGAACCTGATGTCTGTTTGAGCATGTAGTGTTTTTATTATGGTTCTGTTTGGGCATGTTGAGCAGGTGGTCACTTCAGAAATGGTCAGCTTCACTCATGCTCAGTTCCATATTTGAAGGTACATCAGAAAGGTTGTGGAAAAAGAAAATGAAAAGATAATGTGAATCTTTCCCTGAACTTTTTGAGGTGCCTTTGTATATTTCGAAGGTAGCTTTCTTGGTCCAATTAAGTTAGAGTGGGAAGAGTGGGATATTTTCACTTGATTAGCATGATATAAATCTTCTGTGGGAAAAATTGTTTCTGGCCATTTGCCTAGAATGAATCTATGGGTGAGGAAGATGCATATAGTCTTATACAATTTGCTCTAGTTATTTTGACATCTTGTCTTACAGCCACTCTACAAATTCTTTGCGGAATATTTTCTTTGTGGCTTCTGACTTTACTATTCTCTAGCCTTAGGAGGCTTACCCCAACAATCTAGGTCAACAGATTTCTTTGCTTGTGGCTTATGGTTGGGCCTGGGAATGACAGGCAGCAAAAACAAACAAACAAACAAAAAACCCCAAAAACAAACGAACAAAAAAATTAGAGTATAGTGAATGGGTGAAGGTGGAGTGTTTATTTCCCAGCTCACTCCCTTCCAAGTTTCCATGGGTTGACTGCATTTCTCTACCCAACTGCACAGTTCTTGTGGGGTTCATGTACCTTTCCCTTTCTCTTATCTTTGAGACAAAAACTCCCTGCTTTTATTAGGTTTTGGGTACTGCCTACACCTAAAAATTTTAAACTCTCCTCAACAGCATTTTTCTCCTGCCTGGACCATGACAGATACACACCTTTTTAAACATACAACTTTAATTATGTCTTTGCCTAACATGGCATCCCCACTACATAGCCTCAAATGCACTCCCACCCAATGGGGTGGCTACACAATGAAATCAGTGAGTGACTGCACTCCTAAAATGCACATTACAGTATGAGCTACGTCTTCCATACAGTGACCTTTTAATATCAAATGAGATAATGTATGTGAAAATGTTCGATAAATTATAAAATGTGATAAATATTATTTTTTGTCGATGATAAATATAACTACAGGTTGTCTTAAATGTAAGACAAGCACTGTTCCTGCATGAATCAAACCATTAATTCCTGATGGTGTTTAATTATTACTGAACATATTTTTCTTCACAAGAGCTGTCATTTAAATGTACTTGTCAACTAGCTTGTTTATCAAAACATTCCAGACCCTTTCAAATTCTCATTTACAGTGTTTCATGTTTACCACTCCCATAAATTTGTATTGTCAACATATTTAACTATTGAACTATTTTGAAGATTGAAAAGAGAAGAGTTGATTCATCATGTGCAATATCTCATGCATCTGTCATTTCTATTCTACTGCCATTTGGTTAATTCCCTCTCTTATTACTTTGTGTTTGAATAATTGCAAAAGATCCTGTACTTTTCTTCTTGCCTCTGAGCTTTCTCCCTCTTTTCCAATATATAAACTCATACTTACCTGGCATAATTCCACTAGATTATTCTTTTTTAAAAAATTATATCTCATATTCAGATTATTCTTTTTTACATGTACCTTTCTAGAATATTTGTCCTCCACTTTCTCTTCTTTTTTTCTGCCCTTTATTCTTGCCCTCTTATTGGATGCATCTTTCCAATTCTCTTGATGTTCCAAAATCTAAGCAAAGCCTCACCTCTTTGGAAGTGTTTTAACTAGAAAGCCTGTAGACAAAAGCTCCTATAACATTATAGTTTGTACCACTTATTAGGCATATCTTTTAGGTTCCAGTCACTTGGTTATCTTATATTATGTTAATATTAATGTACATAAATTCCTTGAGACATAGTGTGCATCTCAATCTTCTTTATCCATTTCAAAAACAAGACAGTTTATTTTCAATTTTATTATATATATGTATTAAGAGCCTATTTTCTTCCTGGTCATTTTTCTCTCCTGCTATTTGAAGTGCTCAGTGAAAAAATGTTTAAATTATGAACTGATGGAAGTAACTGATTAGTAATTTGAGACTAGGAAAATTTTCAGATGTGCATTCTATTTTTTTTTTTTTTTTTTTTTTTTTTTTTTTTTCCCCCCCCGGGGGGGGTTCC
>NW_007729520.1:117018-121005 GCF_000696425.1 Galeopterus variegatus | reverse complement strand
TTTTTTTTTTTTTTTTTTTTTTTTTTTTTTTTTTTGCATCCCAAGCTGGAGTGTGCCTGCAGGCATGATTTCTAAGTGAACAGCTGGATATTGTGTACTGTGTTGGCCGGTTGTTTGAGTGAACACTTTAGTCATCATATAGAAGCAGACTAAAAGAATGAGTCACAATGATAGGCATCTCACTGCAGGAAATGAAAAAGAAATAAAACAAAAAGTTTTTAAGCTTTCATCATGACTATCATACAGACACAAAACACAGCCCCCTTCAATAAAAATAAATTTGAATAAAAATGGCCTCAAAATAGATATTTTATTTAATTTTCACTTAAGCACTAAAGAGATCCTTTATGATTTTTTTCTCTTTTTTCAGACTGTCATGAAATTAATGGAGATGCTTCACCTAATTTTTGAACATCTACATGAACAGAACTAATCTCTGCATATTAAATATATTACAACATTAAATCTACCAAAAATATGGCAGAGGTTGTATTTATATTGCAAGTGATAAAACTGTTCAAATTATTTAAGCAGAAATTTTAGAAACTTTACTTCAATTCGCATTGAGTTTGGATCTTTTCAAGAGTTTCTTCACCACCAGAATTCATTCTGTTTAACTTCTGAGTTATTTACAGATAGACCTTGTTCATTCAACAGATTGCAACAGTGGCTTTGAGGTTGCTTACAGAAGTACATACAAAAAGTGTATACAGTAAAATTAAACTGTAACAATAAAGACAAAAAAATATGGTATGACAAATGATTAAGCCAGAGTTGATGTGAGCACATAAAATTAAATCCTAACATGTTTTTCTTCAGTTTGTCTCTGGGTTTCCTACTATGCTAACATAGGTGATAAATAGTATGTATTGACTGAAAAACAATTTCATCAGAAGAAGCCTGATTATTGTTCCTGTGAATCCTGAAGAGTTCACTTTGTAACACACTGACACTTACCAGTTCTTACCTCTTGGATCTAAGGTGTCCAAACTGTGCTTCTTTTCCAAGCAAGAAACATATCAGAAATTTAAGGCAGCATTCTCTAATCCTTACAAATTTTGAATTCAGACAGATCTGCATAATGATCATTATTAGCTACATGACTTGAGATTTATTTACTACTAATCATATTTTTCTACTCTGTAAAATAGGAGCAAGAATCCTATTTGTCATATCTTGTGAGGTTACAACATAATATAACCAATAAGCAGACTAACAATAACCATTAATTTGTAATTAGTATGTGCCATTATTAATTGCTGAGACAGAATATGGTATCACTAGTGTTCTGTATCCATTGCCCAACTTGATTTTGTTGTATTTCTACCTAGTTTGTATAAAAGAGGGCTGCATTTTTTATCCACTGGGCAACTCCTTTCTCTAAACCATTGATTCTCAAACGGGTGATTTTGACACCCAGGGAACATTTGACAATATCTGGAGATATTGTTGATTACACAGGACAACCTTTCATGAAACAGAAATATTTGGCCCAAAATGTCAATAGTGCTGAGTTTGAGAAACCTTGCACTAAGCTTTTCTGTCTTGTAACTTAACCTCTCTCCTTTGCCCTGCCTCCAGTTTTAGGGATATTGGATTCACGACTTTTTGACTCACTCGCACATAGCTATTCTAATTTGATTTGTATTTATCTTCCTAGTTTGACCCATTGTTTTTCTTTGAATTTTAGTGTCCTCCTGTAAAGGCTATTTCCTTGGAGCTTGGTCACTAGTTTCACCAAATTTCCATTTGCTTCAGTCTGGAGTGGAGCTCTATATTAAAAAAAAAAATGAATGAACACACAAACAAAAACTAATTCATGCAAGACATTCAATATCCTAATTACTTAAATATTTGTTTTTTTCTCCTTATATGATCTTATGAATTCAGTGAGTGACTTATGGTATCCAGGCTTGATCAGGAGATTTTCCCAGACCAGGAGATTTTTGTCTGCTGAGACATGAGTTTTTTTTAATATAGAGCTCCACTCNACAAACAAAAACTAATTCATGCAAGACATTCAATATCCTAATTACTTAAATATTTGTTTTTTTCTCCTTATATGATCTTATGAATTCAGTGAGTGACTTATGGTATCCAGGCTGGATCAGGAGATTTTCCCAGACCAGGAGATTTTTGTCTGCTGAGACATGAGTTTTGCAACTGCCCATCTGGGGTCAGGCTGGTAACCGACCTTATAGACTTTCATGACAATGGGTTAGTCTAAGTTGTGTTCACCAGCACAGGAGCTTAACTGGTTTCTGGTAGCACTGGCTATACCACCATAACACAGAAAATGGTCCAGTTTAGAACTCAGCTCTTCTGCTAGGCAATCTTTAATTTTCCATTGTTGGTAGCTGAGTTGAGAAAGTGGACACACCCCAAAACAGCCCATTTCCTAACATCAATATCTGTACCCATTTCTTTCCTTCACTGATATATACTCCTCATACCATGTTGGTATCAGCCTCTGACTCTCAAGCACAAGACAACTGCAAAGTCTAAACTGCCTTTTAATTAAATATTATTCCAGCTAATAGCCTTATCTTCCCTGAGAAACTTCTAAATATTTTTAAAAGGATTAGAAGCGATATAAGCCAGAGGGACCGAGAGAAGTGGAGCTGACCAGACTGGGCTTACTTGCCTAACACAAAATAGATTTGATTAGTGAAACCAAGGGGTTCTGAATTTACACAGATATTAAATCTTTTTAATGTGCATGACTCATTAATGAGTTGAGAATTAAATTTTAAAGAATTTGATTCTGAATCTTGTAGACTGTTTGTCCTGGTAAATTAAGAAGTTTGATTTTTCAGTAAAAGCTCACTTAGAAACCCCTGTAACAAGCAATAGATATTTAAATTTTGTGGGAATTATTTACTCATTCAATACTATGACTCCAAATTTAGTATGTCCTAAATGCTGGAGATAAAGCATTCTGAATAAGGTAAATTGTATCAACCCTTAGCTTTATATTTCTAGATGTAAAGACAATATTGGCTGCCTTGAAATTTTAGTTATGTCCAGGAAATTTTATAGCATATTTTTTTCACTCTGACTCTGTGAGACTGTTGTTTATACATATTTTTCATATTTTTATTAAATTATTATTACAGTTCATATTATGGCAATATATTTGAGAAATCATTTTATATTTTAAAAATTTATTTANGGGTTACCAAAGGCAATAGCATAATGATTGCTAGATTGTTACAAGGACTCCACAAAATAATAAATGCAAAGTGATACACACTTCCCTGGCATATCATAAGCGCTCATTTAATAATAGCTATTATTTTCCAAGGTCATCTGGCTATTAGGTGGCAGAAAGATTTGAAATTTATGTCCTTTGGAGATGCTGGAGACAGGAAAGTTGGGAAGAAATTTATAGGATCCAAGAACTCAAATGCCATGGAACTGGAAGAAATATAATAAAACAGAAGCAAGTAACTACAGAAGTATGGGGAACTGAGAGAGAGGATTAATTAAAGACACATCTAGGATTTTAATTCTGGCTGCAAAAGAGAATTACGATGCCGTTGCCAGAGATGGGGACACTGTGAGAGGAAAGACCTGGGGTATAAAATGACTATTATTAAGAGAAATGGAACAAGGTTAGAATAGAGAAGGAGAAGGCAGATGTAAAACAACTGAATATCTATACACAACTAATTGTACATTTTTGAACCTAGTGGTCTGAGCGAAATATATCAAAAATGTACAATTAGCTATAGGTAGGCACATTCTTTAAGAGGACATAGCACAGATGATTCTGTGTTCAAATAATACAGAAAGCTAACAAATAAGCCCATGGAGAATTGACACTTGAAACAGCTTCATAACATTCCGGGTATTTTCAGGGAGGAAAAAATTAGATTATTAAATGGCAGGCAGTTTTCTCTGAAGCCCTATGGATCCTGTTCTTTTACCATTTGATACTTTCAAGTTACTCTATTTTTACTAGCAGTATACATAATACATTTCGAA
>NW_007729520.1:109559-112188 GCF_000696425.1 Galeopterus variegatus | reverse complement strand
GCACAAGCCATGAGCAAAGACTCTGGGTAAGATTTCAGCAGAATGAGAGAGACTAGCTAAATGGAAGCAGATTGAAACTCCATTTCAGGAGTGTGGCTGCAATGGCAACACAAAATACCAATAGCAGAGCAATGAAGTGCAGATAGGGTGCAATAGAAGAACGTAGATATGTAATCTAACCCTGGACAGATCCACTCTAAGAATGATATGCTCCCACAATCTGACACGTTACCAGGTACCTGACATTTTTTAAGTTCTCATTTGCAAATGAGAAAATGGAGGTTTAATGAAAATAGTCTGAGTTTTTATGAACATGGGCTCTGCTCTGGAGGTGGATAGAGCTGGCCCCAAACCCTTCCCCTGACAAGTCTTATGCTGCCTTCAGTTTTGAGGAGCCTCAGTTTCCTCTGTGGGTTACCAAAGGCAATAGCATAATGATTGCTAGATTGTTACAAGGACTCCACAAAATAATNATATGTAAATCAAAATATCATCTGTGCACCTCAAAAATACACAGGTTTGATTTACCAATTTTACCTCAATAAAACTGAAATACTTTTAAAATTAAAAACTAAAAAAAAGGCAGCAAATTATTAATGTATGATATTAATGTATGACACTGACATAGCATTTGATAAACTAAAATTAAATTAGATTCCATTTACGCTGAAATTATTTCAGGTTTAAAACTTAGTCACCCATAATTTATAAGTTCATTTAACTTCATTAATGGTCAAATCACATATATGTTTGTACCTTTAAATATAATGTTATTGTAATCTAAAAAAAGTTATGATATTTCTTCTTGTCTAGAAAAATATGGAAAATTGCTTAGCTTTTAGGCATTTTACCTGATTAAACTTATATCTATTTCTTAATAGATACTTTTTAAAAGTGTACAATTTAATGTTAACTTTTCAAAAAATCTTGACATATTCAAGTTTTCATGTCTTCTTTCATCTTGAAATCGTCTCAATCTAAGTAATGATCTCATCCTTTTTACTGAGTTTATGGCTGACTATAATTCCTTGAGGGTAAAACAAGGCTAACATTTTTTATAACCCATATGAAGTATGTTACTTTCACATTACCATTAACATAAGAAATAGCTCTTTAAATCAAGAAAGATAATAAATTTTCAGTAACATTCACAGGAGTATCAGGAAAGATCAACAAAGAACAGTATGTTTCATTTTACACTGGGGACCCTTGAAAGGTACATAGTCAAATGTCATTCTTTTACAAATAAATCATTCTTGGTTTGGGAAGATACCTTAGAGCTTCTTAAGCATGATTTACTGCCAAGACCTCTACAGTTGTTAAGAAGTAAAAGCAAATTCATAATGTATATTTTAAAAGTACATTCATATGCTACAAATTTGCAAAAAGAGTTTGAAGACATTTGAAATAAAATAAATTTTTTAATAGTTCCTAACTTCACCTCTTCAAGAAACAGGTCAATCATCATAAACCTAATAATTATAGATCACCATTCAAACAGAAATGCTCCTGGTTAATACAATTTAACAATTAATATTCTCAATTTTAAATTCATGTAAAATACATTGATTTTATTGTTTCAAAATATTTAATCACAATTTGCGATATGATTTACATACCACAAAATTCTCCATTTTAAAGTGCATAATTCAGTGTTTTTTAAATTGTATTCACACAATTTTACAAACATTACTGCCACCTAATTCTAGAACTCATTCCAAAAAGAAAGTTGCATCAAGAAGCAGTCTCCAGAATTACAAATAAGATTGCTGTTCAGTAGGTGACTAAAACCACTAGAGCAGAATCAGTTGTTAACATATCTGTGAACTTTCTTCCAGATGCGTAGTAGTAACCTATGCTCTAAGTGCCTGGATTGTTCCCAATCTCTTCTGAGTATCTGAGCTCTCCATGGTTGAGAAACAAGAGATTAACATCTTGTACAGCAGGGACCTCTAAATTACTGCTCAGTGCTAAGGCCTATCTCATTCATGCTTTCACTAAAGAGAATGATATCTTTACTTAAAGAAATAATTAGTAGAAAATCCATAGTAGTGAAAAGAAAAAGTCATCAAGCTACTGAAATAGGGAATAAAAGAGGCAATATCACTGTTGACCCTACAGAAATAAAAAGGAATGTAGGGGAATACTATAACGATTTTATACAAATAAGATATTCCACGTAAATGAACAAATTCCTAGAAAGATAATAACTACCAACATTAACTCAAAAAGAAATAGAAAATTTGTATAGACCTTTATCTAGCACAAATATTGAATCAGTAATTTAAAAACTTTCCACAAAGAAAAATTCAAGTCTAGTTGGTGTCATCAGTGAATACTATAAAATGTTTAAGGAAGAGTTAATAATACCAGTCCTTCAAAAATTCCTCCAAAAGATAGAAGAGGAGGAATTACTAAATTCATTCCAGGAAGCCACTATTACTCTACTATAAAAACAAGATAAAGACATTACTAAAAAACCCAAAGACCAATATAACTTACAGTCTGTGGATCCAGAGAGCCTACATATTACCAACATGTACTCCAGAAAGATCTAAGAACATCATTAGACTGGGGCACCATAGGCTAAAATTTACAGAGTGCCTGGGGACCACAGAAAGATCTCTGG
>NW_007729520.1:107718-108924 GCF_000696425.1 Galeopterus variegatus | reverse complement strand
AAATTCAAGTCTAGTTGGTGTCATCAGTGAATACTATAAAATGTTTAAGGAAGAGTTAATACCAGTGCTTCAAAAATTCCTCCAAAAGATAGAAGAGGAGGAATTACTAAATTCATTCCACGAAGCCACTATTACTCTACTATAAAAACAAGATAAAGACATTACTAAAAAACCTAAAGACCAATATAACTTACAGTCTGTGGATCCAGAGAGCCTACATATTACCAACATGTACTCCAGAAAGATCTAAGAACATCATCAGTAATAAGACTGGGGCACCATAGGCTAAAATTTACAGAGTGCCTGGGGACCACAGAAAGATCTCTGGAGTACTAAGCAGTCTCAGAATTTGCTGAACAAATTTAAGCATCATGTAAGGATAAAACCTTGCACTAAGGAGAAACTACTGAAAGTGGAATCCAAACTGAGCAAAACAGGTTAAACAGGCACAATGAAAAGTCCAGTTTAAGACAAAAGTCAGAAGATCTCAGAAAGTAGGAAACCAAATGTTCATTATTTTGTGAAAAGGAAAAAATAGAAAAAAAAAAAATACATACCTTTCAGGGAAATATGAACACTTGGGTCTTTAATGATACTAAAGGATTGAAAGCATTGTATATACTTTTTTAAAGAGATATAACATATATCATGAAATACTGAGAAGACATGATGTGCTATCTAGAATTTGCTTCAAAACGATCTGATGCTGAAATGAAAATAATGGAAATGGTTGGGGGAGGGGGAGGGATGAGGGGTGTGGTGCATAGAGAAAGTTTGTCCATGAACTGATGATTCTCGTTTATGTGAAATTTTAATTATGCTAATTTTCTGCTTTTTATTAAATTTTCCTAATAAAAAAGTTTAAAAAGAAAAAAGAAAATGAAGTCCTATCACAATAGCTGGACTATGATAGGCAGTTTATAGAGTAGGCTATCCACATAAATGTTCACTTACATCATCTTTAGCTGTAATTTTTTTACTAATTAAAATTGAATTATGGGGGCCGGCCTGGTGGCGCACTGCTACAGTGCGCCGCTTGGGAGTGTGGCGGCGCTCCCGCCGAGGGTTTGGATCCCACATACAAACCGGTTCCCGCTCACTGGCTGAGCGAGGGGCGGGCGCAGCACTGAGGGTTGGGATCCCGTTTGCCGGTCCCGGTCCGGTACGGGCGTGACACTGAGGGTTGCGGTCCATTGCCGGACACGA
>NW_007729520.1:104745-106567 GCF_000696425.1 Galeopterus variegatus | reverse complement strand
TTGCCGGACACGAAAAAAAAAAAAATTGAATTATGAACAAGAACCTTAAAGGATATTTTGTTGGAAGATATGCATTTTTACTTGGAATATGTAATTAAATGAATGGAACTTTTTCTATTATATATAAAATATGTTTCCATATTTTTATTGCATGTCTACCTTACCAAAAAGCAATTTTAACACTGATTACCTCATTTATATTAAATCTGATGTTCTTACGACAAAATGAAATCACAACACTCAAGCAGAGAATGAGTAGCAAAACAGAAAAACAATTTCAATCAATTTAAAACACTCAGATGAAAAATAGGAACTTGTCTACATGGTTTCAAAACAAGCAATCCAGACAATTTTCCACTTGCATTACTTTTTGAGACACCTAACTCACATATATATTATAGACATTTTTTTTTTTTTTTACATTTCTGATATTCTGTCATTACAAATATATGGGCACATCACATAAGGAAAAAATTCGTAAACTGATCCAGGGCCTCGGTTTTAGAGCAGCAATAAACAGTCTGATGTGATATATAATTATTTGTTTGTGTGTATTTTTCTGAAAAATGGGATTCAAAAATTTTTTGTTATCCATGATACCAATAAAGAGGCATGTCATATTTGTTATATTGTGTATATGCTAAAATAAAAATCATGTGGTCTTCCTAAAACAAACTTGTCTTAACGTGCTGTCTCTTTAAACTGTAAATGATTATATATAATGCAAATGAGTATCTTACCTTAAAAAAACAACGACCTACCTTCCTTAGTTAAATTTACTTATTTATTATGGAAACATAATTGATTGTACAAATTTGTGGGGTACAGTATTGAGTATCAATACCTGTTTGCAATATGCAATGCTCAAATTAGAATAATTATTACATTTATCATTATGCAATGAAATCATTTTTTGTGGTATTTTACCAATTTCTCCCTAACCCCACCCCTCCCTCTTTTCCTCCACTGGTGGCCTCAGTTCTGTTCTCTCCTTTTGAAACTTTCCATGAATTATTGTTTCTTTCTTTTTTTATTTATTTGTTTTTGTTTTTGTTTTTAATCTCCCACCTTGAGTGAAGACATGTGGCATTTTCTTTCTGTGCCTGGCTTATTTCACTCAACAAAATTTTCTCTAAGTTCATCAATGTTGCTGTGAATGACAAAGATTTATTCTTTTTATGACACAGTAGTATTCCATTGTGTGAATATATCACGTTTTCATTATCCACTTGTCTGTCAATGGGCATTTAGGTTGGTTCCAACTCTTGGCTATTGTAAATAAAGCTGTGATAAACATGGGAGTGCAGGTGTCCTTTTGACATGATGATTTCCATTCCTTTGGGTATATACCCAGCATTGGAATTGCTGGATCATATGGCAGTTCTACCTGTAGTTGTTTGAGAAAAATCCACGTTGTTTTCCATAATGGCCACAATAATTTACAGTCCCAACAACAGTACAAGAAAGTTCTCGTTTCTCTCATCCTCACCAGCATTTGTGATTCTGTCATTTTGATAATGGTCAGTTTAACTGGAACGAGATAACATCTCAATGTGGGTTTGACTTTCATATCCTGATGCTTAGCAAACACTTTTTCATGTGTCTATTGGCCATTTGCATATTTTCTTTTGAGAAATGAATAATTTAAATAAAATTTAATGATAGAATGAAAAGACTGAGAGAAAATCTTATGCAAAACATATATCTGATGCAGGACTGATACTCAAAATACACAAAGAGCTCTTAAAACTCAAGATTAATGACAAACAACCCAATTAAAATAAATAAAAGATCTGAAGAGACACCTCAACAGGTAAGATAT
>NW_007729520.1:102882-104228 GCF_000696425.1 Galeopterus variegatus | reverse complement strand
GACAAACAACCCAATTAAAATAAATAAAAGATCTGAAGAGACACCTCAACAGGTAAGATATACAGATGGAAGATAAGCATATAAAAAGATGCTCAGCATCATATGTCACCAGGGAAAGATGTTCAACATCATATGTCATTAGGGCATTGCAAATTAGGATAACAATGAGATACCACTATACACTTATTAGAATGGTTAAAATAACAGAGACAACACCAAATGTGAGTGAGAAAGAGGAGCAACAGAAACTCTCACTGGTTGATGGTGAGAATACAAAATGGTACAGCCACTTTGGAAGAGTGAATGGATGAATGAACTGCTACACATATATAATGAAATATGATTTAGTGATCACTGAGCTATCAAGTTACAAAAAGACATGAAAGAAACTTAAATGCATATAAGGGAAGGAAGCCAATCTAGAAAGACTGCATATATGATTCCAACTATATGACCTTCTGAAAAAGGCAAAATTGCGGAGACAGTAAAAAGATCAGTGATTGTCAGGGCTGGGGGTTGGGGGATAAGTAGGTGGAACACAGGGGATTTTTAGGGCAGTGAAACTATTCTGTATAATACTGCAATATTAGATACATGTCATTATACAAGGGGTCTTCAAAAAGTTCATGGAAAAATTTATATTATATTTTAATTTATTTTTTTCCACTAAATTTTCAAAATACCTTGGACATTTGTCAACACCCACAGAATGTACAACACAGAGAATGAATCCTACTGTAAACTATGGATTTAGCTAATAATAATGTCTCAATATTGGTTCATCAGTTCTAACAAATATTTCACACTACTGCTAGATATTAATAATAGGAAAACTGTGAGAAGGTAGGGGGTGATAAGATATATGGGAACTTTGTACTTTTCACTTATTTTTTTCTGTAAACCTAAAACTGCTCTAGAAAATAAAGCCTAATAATACTTTAAAAAAATCTTTTAGGAACATTTGGTAACCCAAGGGGGCTGGGCTAGGGTGAAGTAGAAAACAAACTGTTTTTGTACAACAAAATAATCTAAAGCCATAGTCTTTGTATTATGTTACAAATTGACTTTTTTTTCAGTGCAAACATACTTTTAATTTACTTCTTTAATATTTATTTTTATTATTAGCATATTTATTATTACAAATCATGATTTATCTTTATGCCCTTTACCCAAGCTATCACTCCTCCAATCTCCTCTCCTCCCTCCCCACCATCTCTAGTATCCTTAGGTTTGTTCTCTTTTTCTGAAAGTTCAATTTATTTATTTATTTTTTTAATTTTTTTTTTGTCTTTTTCCGTGTCCGGCAACGGATCGCAACCCTCAGTGTCGCCCCCGTACCGGACCGG
>NW_007729520.1:97310-101882 GCF_000696425.1 Galeopterus variegatus | reverse complement strand
CTTCCTTCCTTCCTTCCTTCCTTCCTTCCTTCCTTCCTTCCTTCCTTCCTAGCACACAGTTATGAGTGAGAATGTGGTATTTCTCTTTCCTTGTTTGGCTTATTTCACTTAACATAATTTTCTCCAAACTAATCCATGTTGGTACAATAGCAGAATTTCATTCTTTTTATGGCAGAGTAGTATTCCATGGTCTCTATATATCACATTTTCCTTATCTAGTGGTCCTTTGATGGACACTTAGGGTGTTTCCATATATTGGCTATTGTAAATAAAGCTGTGATGAACATGGAAGCGCAGGTATCCCTTCAACATGATGGTTTCCATTCCTTTGGTTATATACCCAGTAGTGGGATTGCTGGATCATATGGTAGTTCTACTTGTAATTATTTGATGAATCTCCACACCATTTTCCATAATTGCTGTACTAATTTGCAATCCCATCAACAGTGTAGAAGAGTTCCCCTTTCCCTTCATCCTCACCAGCATTTGTTATTCTCAGCCTTTTTAATAATGGCCAGCCTAGCTGGGGTGAGAGGATATCTCAATGTGGTTTTGATTTGCATTTCTCTGATGATTAGTGATGCTGAGCACTTTTTCATGTACCTGTTGGTCATTTGTATGTCTTCCTTTGAAAAATGTCTATTCATCTCCTTTGCCCATTTTTTAATTGGGTTATTTGTTTTTTTACTGTATAGATGTGTGAGTTCTTTATATATTCTGAATATTAACCCCTTGTTGGATATACTGTTTGCAAATATTTTCTCCCATTCTGTATGTTTCTTTCCACTCTGTTGATTGTTGCTTTTGCTGTGCCAAAGCTCTTTAGCTTGATATGATCCTGTTTGTTTATTTTTCTTTTGTTTCTTATGCTTTGGGGGTCTTATTCATAAAGTCTTTGCCCTGTCCTACTTCCTGGAGTGTTTCCCATATGTTTTCCTTTAGTAATTTTATGATTTTGGGTCTTACATTTAAGTCTTTAATCCATTTTGAATTGATTTTGGTATATGGTGAGATGTACACATCCAGATTCATTCTTCTGCATATGGATGTTCAATTTTCCCAGCACCATCTATTGAAGAGGCAGTCTTTTCCCCAGTGTATGTTCTTGTCAGTGAGATGTACACATCCAGATTCATTCTTCTGCATATGGATGTTCAATTTTCCCAGCACCATTTATTGAAGAGGCAGTCTTTTCCCCAGTGTATGTTCTTGTCGTCTTTGTCAAAGATCAGTGGACTGTAAGTATGGGGTTGATTTCCAGGTTTTCTATTCTGTTCCATTGATTTGAGTGTATGCTTTTATGACAGTACCATGCTATTTTGGTTACAATAGCTTTGTAATACAGTTTGAAGTTGGGTAGTGTTATGCCCCCAGCTTTATTTATTGATTTATTGATTTATTTTGCTCATGATTGCTTTGGCTATTCTGAATCTTTTGTTGTTCCATATGAATGTTAGGATTGATTTATCTATTTATATGAAGAATGTCATTGGTATTTTGATGGGGATTACATTGATTCTGTAGATTGCTTTGGATAGAATAAACATTTTCATGATATTAATTCTTCCCATCCAAGAGCACAGTATGTCATTCCACCTTTTTGTGTCCTTTTTAATTTCTTTCAGTAGCATTTGTAGTTGTCATTGTAGAGATCTTTCACTTCCTTGGTTAAACTGAATCCAAGGTGTTTTAATTTTTTTCATAACTATCGTAAATGGGCTTGTTTTCTTGATTTCTTTTTCTGCTAGTTCATTACTGGAGTATAAAAATACTACTGATTTCTGCGTGTTAATTTTGTATCCTGCAACATTACTGAAATAGTTGATCAACTCTAAGAGTTTTTTGGTAGAGTCGATAGGTTTTCCTACATATGAGATCATGTCATCTGCAAACTAGGATAGTTTGACTTTATCCTTTCCAATCTGGATGCCCTTTGTTTCTTTCTCTTGCCTGATTGCTCTGGCTAGTACTCCCAATACTGTGTTAAATAGGAGTGATGAGAGTGAACATCCTTGTCTTATTCCTGTTCTTAAGGGAAAAGCTGAAAGCTTTTCAGGATGATTATGGAGATTGGTTTGTCATAAATGGCTTTTATTTTGTTGAGATAATGTCCTTCTATACCCAATTTGCTGAGATTGTTTATCATGAAGTGATGCTGAATTTTGTCAAATGCTTTTTCTGCATCTATTGAGATAATCATATTATTTTTGTCCTTAATTTTACTGACATGGAGTATCACATTTATTAAATTGCAGATGTTGAACCATCCTTGCATTGCTGGGATGGATCCCATTTGATAATGGTATGTAATATTTTGATGTGTTGCTGTATCATGATTGCTAATATTGTGCTGTGCATTCTTCCATCTATGTTTGTCAAGAATATTGGCCTGTAATTTTCTTCTTTTGTTGTGTATCTTTATCTAATTTTGCTATCAGGGTGATGCTGTCCTCATAGAATGAGTTTGGGAGAATGGTTTCTGTTTCTGTCTTTTGGAATAGTTTGAAAAGAAGTGGTATTAATTCTCTCTTAGAAATTTATTAGAATTCAGCTGTAAAGCCATGTGGTCTCAGGCTTTTCTTTGTTGGAAGATTGCTGATTGCTGCTTCAATATCATTGCTTGTTATTGGTCTGTTCAGGTTTTCTATTTCTCCTTGGTTTAGTCTTGGTCAATTGTATGTGTACAGAAATGTATCCATTTTCTCCAGGCTTTCATATTCGTTGGGGTACAGTTGTTTATAATAATCTCTAGTGACTCTTCATATTTCTGTAGTATTGGTTGCAATGTTTCCCTCTTCATTTCTGATTTTTTTGTTATTTGGGCCTTCTCTCTTCTTCTTTCTATTGTTAGTCTACCTAATGGTTTGTCTATTTTATTTTTCTTATCAAAAAATCTTTTTGTTTCATTGCTGTTTTTGTATCATGTTGGGGGTCTCTATTTTATCTAGTTATGCTCTGATCTTAATAATTTCTTTCCTTCTACTACCTTTAGGATTGGATTGTGTTTTTTTTAGTTCTTTGAGTTGTAGTTTTAGGTCATTTATTTGGAGTCTATCCATTTGTTTGATGTAAGAATTTATTGCAATAAACTTCCCTCTTATTACTGTTTTGCAGTAACCCACAGGTTTTGGTATGATGTATCTTTATTTTTGATAGTTTCAGGAACTTCTAAAATTTATGTTTAATTTCTTTTTGGACCCTTAGTTCATTCAAGAGTTTGTTATTTAGTTTCCATGTACTTGTACAGATTCCAGAGTTATGCTTTTTATGGATTTCCAGTTTTAATCCATTGTGGTCTGAAAAGATACTTGGAATGATTTCAATGTTTTAAAATTTGCTGAGACTTGATTTGTAATCTAACATGTGTTCTATCCTGGAGAGTGTTCCAGGTGCTGATGAGAAGAATGTGTATTCTCTGGTTGTTGGATTAAATATTCTATAGATGTCTGTCAGGTCCAATTGGTCTAAGGTATACTTTAAATTATGTGTTTCTTTGTTATTCGATGCCTGGAAGATCTATTCAATGCTGAGAGAGGTGTGTTCAGGTCACCCATTATTAACATATTAGGGTCTATCTTTCTTTTTAGTCTATGAGTGTTTGCTTTACATGTCTGGGGGCTCCAGAGTTGGGTGCATGCATATTTATGATTTTTATGTCTTCTAACTGGATAGATCCCTTTATGATTATGTAATGGCCTTCTTTGTCTCTTTTTATGGTTTTTGGTTTAAAGCCTATTTTATGATATAAGAATAACTACACCTGCTCATTTTCGGTTTCCATTTGCATGGTATATCTTTTTCCATCCTTTCACTTTTAGTCTATTTGTGTCTTTATAGGTAAGGTAGATCCCTTGAAGACAGCATATAGTTGAGTCTAGTTTTTCAGTCCAGTCAGTCAGTCTGTGTCTTTCAAATGGAGAGTTTAATTTATTTACATTTATGGTTGTTACTGACAAGTGTTGCTTTAGTTTTGTCATTACATTGCTTTTTGCTTAGATGCTTCAAATATTGTTTACTCCTTTCTTCCCCTTCTATTTTTCATCTTAAATTTTAGGTGAATTTTTCAGGTGACATAAAAATATAGCTTCTTTCTCTTTCTCATTTGCATTTTAGTGTGAATGGTGGGTTTTGCTCTTTCTTGTGAATTAATAAGAGTGATTATCATTTTTCAGATTCTGGATGCAGGACTCCTCTGAGAATTTCTTGCAGGGCTGGTCGTGTGGTAGTGAACTCCCATAATTTTTGTTTGCCTGGGAAATACACTATTTCTCTCTCATTTCTGAAAGGTAACCTTGCTAGGTATAGCATTCTTGGATTGAATATTTTTCTTTTATGATTTTGAATATGTCATCCCATAATCTTCTGGCCTGCAAGATTTCAGTTGAGAAGTCTGCTGCTAGTTTGATGGGGGCTTCCTTATAGTTGACTTGACACTTTTGTCTTGCTGCTTTAAAATTCTCTCTTTGTCTTTTAGCTTTGCCAGTGTGACTATAATGTGTATTAGACAGGATCATCATGGATTGAATCTGGGGATCTTTGGGCTTCCTGAATCTGAAGGTCTGTGTCTCGCCC